>NC_053028.1:330342970-330514585 GCF_003073215.2 Triticum urartu | reverse complement strand
GAATGAGTTTGTTAACAAGACCTGATCAACCTTGTTAGTGGATTCCTTTTGATGAGCATGAGATGGATGAAACTAGAAGGCACAACCTTCTGTACCCCACTTTTACTTTCTGTTATTTATATTAAATAAAATAAAAATAAATTTTTTTCTGTCTGTTATCTGATTATCCGCGTAATATAAAAATACCCCGAAAATAAAAGTTCTCCAAATGCCCTGAAATTTAAATATGATTTTTTCTAGAATATTTGAGAATATTTGGTACTGAGAACACAGCAGGGGGGGTCATCCACCTGGCCACGAGGGTGGAGGGCGCGCCCTACCCCCCCTGGGCGCTCCCCTCTGCCTCGTGGGCCCACGGTGGCCCTCCTCCACTTATCCTTTCACCCACACACTCCTTCCTCCCACAAACACGAACAACCAGCTCAAACCCGAGTCCAAGCTCGTTTTGCTGCCATTTTCGATCTCCTTTCTCAAAGCACCTCTCACAAAACTGCTTGGGGAGATTGTTCCTTGGTATGTGACTCCTCCATTGGTCCAATTAGTTTTTGTTCTAGTGCTTTATTCATTGCAAATTTGTGCTGCCTAGGTGACCATGTTCTTGAGCTTGCATGTCAAATTTATATGGTTCTAAGTAGTTTTGATGCATGATATAGGCTCTAGGCACTTGTAGGAGTAGTTTCTATCAATATTATTGAGTTTGGTTTAGTTTTATTTTGAAGTTACTAAAAATTTCAGAATTTTTCAGAAAATGATGAAGAGACTTTTGAGGGGCTCATCGAGCCGAAGCTCGAAGGAAAAGGCACAGAAGCCCAAGTATAATTTGCCTCGCATCGCGGAGGTTCGGTCGTGTGAATGGCCTTCTGATGATTTCTTGAGAGCAGCCGAGATTTATGAAGATTTTTATGAATTGGCCAAGAATGCAGGCCTCACCGCTTTCCTCCACGACCAACGTGATCAGTATCTCTTACTCACAAATATCTTTGTGTAAAACTTTCATTTCCATTCTAGGAGCTCACCACCTACGGTGGAGTTTTATTTATATGATGAGCATAAGGAGATGTCACTTTATGATTTTTGTCCGGTTTGTTTAGTCCCTTTCGAGGGCAAGATAGAGGAACCACATTGCGAGGATGTGGATGGGTTTATTGATACTATCATTGTAGGGGAAACAAGGAAGGTTTTCGAACATTTTTATAATATCAAATAAAATCAACACAAATTCAGATAAATCAAAGAGTGCTACTGGTCTATTAAAATCCAGCAAAAATCATTTTAAAAATACCAAAATGATTTCAATTTAATTTTTCTCCAATTTTCTAATGTAGGGAATCATGTTACTCTAATTTCCATATATTTTATTTTTGGAGAAAAATTATTTGAATAAAACTCAATGAACTCCAAATTGAAAATAAATTCAAAAGAACTTTGAATTAAATTCTTTGAAACTCCCAACTCATATTTCATATAATTTGAAGAAGTCATTTTATCTTCTCTCATGAAAATCATTGAGCTGCATGAAGTTTATGAATTGAAATATTTCCAAATGAAATTCAATTATTTTCAAATACCCTTTCATTTAATTTAAATGGAAGAAGTCATATCATCTTCGCTTAAGGGTTTTGTATTTGAAAATAATTTGAATTCATGGAGATCAGAAGGCAAATATGAAAGTTTGGGAAAGTCCTTTTATTCCCTCTCATTTAACTTTCAAAAAGTTTTGAATTCACTCACTTTCAGACAATCAATCAAACAATCAATCAAATCTATCTATTTATTATAACATTCCAAAATTTAGAATTTTGGGGTGTTACAACCTTTGAGGGTGGAATACCAAAGAAACTTGGAGATCCAGGAGTACCCACTATACCATGCTCCATTAAAAGAAACTATTTTAAAATTGCTTTATGTGATCTTGGAGCCGGTGTTAGTGTTATGCCTCTCTCTTTATATCATAGACTTGATTTGAATAAGTTGACACCTACTGAAATATCTTTGCAAATGGCTGATAAATCAACTGCTATACCTGTCGGTATATGTGAGGATGTGCTTGTTGTAGTTGCAAACGTTACTATTTTAACGGACTTTGTTATTCTTGATATTCCCGAGGACGATAGTATGTCTATTATTCTTGGAAGACCCTTTTTGAACACTGCAAGGGCTGTTATTGATTGCACTAAAGGCAATGTCACTTTTCATGTTAATGGTAATGAGCATACGGTACACTTTCCGAGGAAACAACCTCAAGTTCATAATATCAATTCTATTGGAAAAATTCCATCGATTATATTTGGAGGTTTTGAATTTCCTCTTCCTACTGTCAAGAAGAAATATGATATTCTTATTATTGGGGATGTGCACATCCTCGTTGAGGTAACATAGTGTTATTCGAAATTTCTCTGGTTCCATGTTATTCAGAATGAGTTTGTTAACAAGACCTGATCAACCTTGTTAGTGGATTCCTTTTGATGAGCATGAGATGGATGAAACTAGAAGGCACAACCTTCTGTACCCCACTTTTACTTTCTGTTATTTATATTAAATAAAATAAAAATAAATTTTTTTCTGTCTGTTATCTGATTATCCGCGTAATATAAAAATACCCCGAAAATAAAAGTTCTCCAAATGCCCTGAAATTTAAATATGATTTTTTCTAGAATATTTGAGAATATTTGGTACTGAGAACACAGCAGGGGGGGTCATCCACCTGGCCACGAGGGTGGAGGGCGCGCCCTACCCCCCCTGGGCGCTCCCCTCTGCCTCGTGGGCCCACGGTGGCCCTCCTCCACTTATCCTTTCACCCACACACTCCTTCCTCCCACAAACACGAACAACCAGCTCAAACCCGAGTCCAAGCTCGTTTTGCTGCCATTTTCGATCTCCTTTCTCAAAGCACCTCTCACAAAACTGCTTGGGGAGATTGTTCCTTGGTATGTGACTCCTCCATTGGTCCAATTAGTTTTTGTTCTAGTGCTTTATTCATTGCAAATTTGTGCTGCCTAGGTGACCATGTTCTTGAGCTTGCATGTCAAATTTATATGGTTCTAAGTAGTTTTGATGCATGATATAGGCTCTAGGCACTTGTAGGAGTAGTTTCTATCAATATTATTGAGTTTGGTTTAGTTTTATTTTGAAGTTACTAAAAATTTCAGAATTTTTCAGAAAATGATGAAGAGACTTTTGAGGGGCTCATCGAGCCGAAGCTCGAAGGAAAAGGCACAGAAGCCCAAGTATAATTTGCCTCGCATCGCGGAGGTTCGGTCGTGTGAATGGCCTTCTGATGATTTCTTGAGAGCAGCCGAGATTTATGAAGATTTTTATGAATTGGCCAAGAATGCAGGCCTCACCGCTTTCCTCCACGACCAACGTGATCAGTATCTCTTACTCACAAATATCTTTGTGTAAAACTTTCATTTCCATTCTAGGAGCTCACCACCTACGGTGGAGTTTTATTTATATGATGAGCATAAGGAGATGTCACTTTATGATTTTTGTCCGGTTTGTTTAGTCCCTTTCGAGGGCAAGATAGAGGAACCACATTGCGAGGATGTGGATGGGTTTATTGATACTATCATTGTAGGGGAAACAAGGAAGGTTTTCGATGCACGAATCACTAGCATGCATTTTCCTATTTTACGCTATTTTGCATTATTTGCTAGTCGTTGTTTAATTGGTCGTGGAAGCTGTGGAAACCTTAGTGTTCTTGATATTATTATTTTGCTCCACAGTTTATTTAGTGATAACTCTGTTAGTATGGGTGGCATTATTGCTAAACGGTTAAGTCTGAACCGTACAAAGGGCCCCATCTTTGGAGGCATCTATGCTTCACGCCTAGCTGCACATTTTAACATACCTATTAGGCATTATGAGAAGGAAGAAAAAGTGCCGACTCGTGTTTATTTATATTACAAGAGTATGGTGGCACATGATTTTGTTGTTAAGAATAGGGAAGGAGAGCTTAAATACAAACTATTCTTTGATAAACATCATCCTGAGACTATTACCCTGCCCGCTCCTTCCTTGTTTGATTTATCTGCAGGCCAGTATCTTGTTCTGTTAGAGGCTATTCACGCCTATCGGAACCCTACATCAGCCACAGAGCCAGAGCCAGAACCACAAGTTGATCCTCCACGACAGTCTAATTACCAGTGGAACCCGGAGATGATTGCCAACCAGTGGCAATCGGAGTCTTCTTCTTCATTGCAGTATGACCCCAACTATTATTATGGATATCCGCCAGGCCAACCGTGGCCATAGACCAACTTAGGCCAAAAGCCTAAGCTTGGGGGAGTACATATTTCCCACCAACATTACATTTATGTTCACACACTCATTGCTAGATGTCGGTGCTCATACTTTTTCATTGTATCATCCATGCTAGTTTATTTCCTTTTTTATGCTTTCTTCTTGTGTGTTTAATAAACCTTAAGAAAAACCAAAAAAAATTAGTTGTAGCTTTTAATTAGTTTACTTTCCATGCTTGTAGTAGTAACTAAAAAGAAAACCCAAAAATATTTCATGTTCTTCTTTTGCTTGTTGGGAGCTTTCCCGTGTAAATAGTTGTATTTATTTTCTTTTCTTTGGGGTTCGATAGGAGAAGACCATGATTAAATTGTTGAAGTGGCTCTTATATGCATTATTGTTGATCTGACAAAAGAGCCCATATTACCTTGTCTTCTCCTGTTTATTGAATGCTTGCAGATTCCAACTTAGTCCAATGCACGTGCACTATCATTATTATTCACATCATTCGGTCGTGCAAGTGAAAGGCAATAATGACAATATATGATGAACTTGTTGAGATGAGAAAAGCTGGTATGAACTCAACCTCTTTTGTTTTTGTAAATATGATTAGTTCATCGTTCCTGATTCAGCCTATTATGAATAAACATGTTTGCAATGACAACTAGAGATCATAGTTTCTTGTGCCATGCTTGATTAGCTATGAGTTATAATGGTTTACCTTGCGTGCCAACATGCTATTAAAATGGTTATGATGTGGTATGATAGGGTGGTATCCTCCTCTGAATGATTTAAGTGACTTGACTTGGCGCATGTTCACGCATGTAGTTGAAACAAAATCAACATAGCCTTCACGATATTTATGTTCATGGTGGATTATATCCTACTCATGCTTGCATTCGGTGTTGATTAATTTTAATGCATGTCCATGACTATTGTCGCTCTCTACCTGGTCGCTTCCCAGTCTTTTTCTATCCTTCACCTGTACTAAGCGGGAATACTGCTTGTGCATCCAACTCCATAAACACCAAAGTTATTCCATATGAGTCCACCATACCTACCTATATATGGTATCTACCTTCCGTTCCAAGTAAATTTTTATGTGCCAAACTCTAAACCTTCAAATAAATATCATGTTTTGTATGTTCGAATAGCTCATGTATCAACTAGGGTTGTCCGTATCTTCCATGTTAGGTGGGTTATTCTCAAGAGGAGTGGACTCTTCTCCTCACTCACGAGAAAATGGATGGTCATCGGGATGCCCAGTCCCATGCTTTATGCAAACTAAATCAAAATAATTGCAAACAAAACTTCCCCTGGGACTCTTGTTAGTTGAAGGCACTCGTTGTTTCGAGCAAGCCATGGATTGATGCTTGTTGGTGGAAGGGGAGTATAAACTTTACCATTTTGTTTGGGAACAGCCTATAATGTGTGTAGCATGGAAGATATCGCCATCTCTTGGTTGTTATGTTGACAATGAAAGTATACCGCTCAAAATATTATTCACCTCTATTTCAAAACCGAGCTCTGGCACCTCTACAAATCCCTACTTCCCTCTGCGAAGGGCCTATCTATTTACTTTTATGCTGAGTCATCAACCTCTTATTAAAAAGCACCAGTTGGAGAGCACCGCTGTCATTTGCATTCATTATTGTTAGTTTACATTGGGTATGACTTGACTGGATCTCTTTTACCATGAATTACAATGTCTAATCAGTCCTTGATCTTTAAAGGTGCTCTACATTTATGTTTTGCGGTCTCAGAAAGGGCTAGCGAGATACCATCTTGTTATATCATATTATGATTGTTTTGAGAAAGTGTTGTCATCCGAGATTTATTATTATTGCTAGCTAGTTGATTATGCCATTGATATGAGTAAACTTGAGACCTAAGCGTTATTGCAAATGTGGTTAGTTATAATCTTTGCTGAAAACTTGAATGCTGGCTTTACATATTTACAACAACAAGAGCAAACAGAGTTTGTAAAAGTTTTTCTTTATCACTTTCAGTTTGTCAACTAAATTGCTTGAGGACAAGCAAAGGCTTAAGCTTGGGGGAGTTGATACGTCTCCGTCGTATCTACTTTTCCAAACACTTTTGCCCTTGTTTTGGACTCTAACTTGCATGATTTGAATGGAACTAACCCGGACTGACGCTGTTTTCAGCAGAATTACCATGGTGTTATTTATGTGTAGAAACAAAAGTTCTCGGAATGACCTGAAACTTCACGGAGCAACTTTTTGGAAATATAAAAAATACCTGCAAAAGATAAAGGCCGGGGGGGCCACCACCTGTCCACGAGGGTGGGGGGCGCGCCCCCTACCTCGTGGGCCCCTGGAGCTCCTCCGACTCCAACTCCAACTCTATATATTTGGTTTCGGGGAGGAAAAAATCAAAGAGAAGGATTCATCACATTTTACGATACGGAGCCGCCACCAAGCCCTAAAACCTCTCGGGAGGGCTGATCTGGAGTCCGTTCAGGGCTCCGGAGAGGGGAATCCGTCGCCATCATCATCATCAACCATCCTCCATCACCAATTTCATGATGCTCACCGCCGTGCGTGAGTAATTCCATCATACGCTTGCTGGACGGTGATGGGTTGGATGAGATCTATCATGTAACCGAGTTAGTTTTGTTAGGGTTTGATCCCTAGTATCCACTATGTTCTGAGATTGATGTTGCTATGACTTTGCTATGCTTAATGCTTGTCACTAGGGCCCGAGTGCCATGATTTCAGATCTGAACCTATTATGTTTTCATCAATATATGAGAGTTTTTTATCCTATCTTGCAAGTCTATAGTCACCTATTATGTGTTATGATCCGTTAACCCCGAAGTGACAATAATCGGGATACTTACCGGTGATGACCGTAGTTTGAGGAGTTCATGTATTCACTATGTGTTAATGCTTTGTTCCAGTACTCTATTAAAAGGAGGCCTTAACATCCATTAGTTTCCGTAAGTACCCCGCTGCCACGGGAGGGTAGGACAAAAGATGTCATGCAAGTTCTTTTCCATAAGCATGTATGACTATATTCAGAATACATGCCTACATTACATTGATGAACTGGAGCTAGTTCTGTGTCACCCTAGGTTATGACTGTTACATGATGAACCGCATCCGGCATAATTCTCCATCACCGATCCATTGCCTACGAGCTTTCCATATACTCTTCTCCGCTTACTTATTTTTCGGTTGCTATTGCTATCATCACTACAAAATACCAAAAACATTACTTTTGCTACCTTTACCTTTTGCTACTACTACTATCATATTACTTTGCGACTAAACACTTTGCTGCAGATACTAAGTTTCCAGGTGTGGTTGAATTGACAACTCAGCTGCTAATACTTGAGAATATTCTTTGGCTCCCCTTGTGTCGAATCAATAAATTTGGGTTGAATACTCTACCCTCGAAAACTGTTGCGATCCCCTATACTTGTGGGTTATCAAAGTTCCCTTTCTTTCCATTGCCCTTTTACTTGAAACTAGTGGTCTTGTCAACCATCAACACTTGATGTTTTTCTTGATTTCTACCTTCGTCGATTTTAGCATCACGAAGAGCTTGGGAATCGTTTCCGTTATCCCTTGCATATTATAGTTCATCACGAAGTTCTAGTAACTTGGTGATAGTGACTAGAGAACTCTGTCAATCACTATCTTATGTGGAAGATTAACTCCCACTTGATTCAAGTGATTGTAGTACTCAGACATTCTAAGCACATGCTCACTAGTTGAGCTATTCTCCTCCATCTTGTAGGCAAAGTACTTGTCAGAGGTCTCAAACCTCTCGACTCAGGCATGAGTCTGAAATACCAATTTCAGCTCTTGGAACATCTTATATGCTCCGTGGCGTTCAAAACATTTTTGAAGTCCCGGTTATAAGCCGTAAAGCATGGTGCACTAAACTATCAAGTAGTCATCATACCGAGCTTTGTCAAACGTTCATAACGTGTGCATATGCTCCTGAAATAGGTCTGTCACCTAGCGGTGCATCAAGGACATAATTTTTCTGTGCAGCCATGAGGATAATCCTCAGATCACGGATCCAATCCGCATCATTGCTACTAACATCTTTCAACTTAGTTTTTCTCTAGGAACATATCAAAAATAAACGGGGAGCTATATCGCGAGCTATTGATCTACAACATAGATATGCAAATACTATCAGGACTAAGTTCATGATAAATTTAAGTTCAATTAATCATATTACTTAAGAACTCCCACTTAGATAGACATCCCTCTAATCATCTAAGTGATCACGTGATCCATATCAACTAAACCATGTCCGATCATCACGTGAGATGGAGTAGTTTTCAATGGTGAACATCACTATGTTGATCATATCTACTATATGATTCATGCTCGACCTTTCGGTCTCAGTGTTCCGAGGCCATATCTGCATATGTTAGGCTCGCCAAGTTTAACCCGAGTATTTCTGCGTGTGCAAAACTGTTTTGCACCCGTTGTATATGAACGTAGAGCTTATCACACCCGATCATCACGTGGTGTCTCGGCACGACAAACTTTGGCAACAGTGCATACTCAGGGAGAACACTTGTACCTTGAAATTTAGTGAGAGATCATTTTATAATGCTACCACTGAACTAAGCAAAAATAAGATGTATAAAAGATAAGGGTTTTTATCATTTTTGCCACTAGTTGTGTCCCACTACTCAGTTTTGCCATTAGAAGTTACAACTACTCAAAAATGCCATCGATCCGTGAGATGTTTGCTCAAAAATGCCATCGTTCCATTAGATGTTTCCTCAAAAATGCCATTAGACATCGTTATTTTCACATCAAACTCAGACCATGTTATATGACAAAAATAAGCCTAGACCCACATGTCAGTTCTCTCTATCTCACAATGATAAGTGTGGCCCCACTTGTCAGGAGTAACCAAGCGAATAATTTTATAGGAAAATAAGAACATCGTTGGGATCAAGTGGGCCCCACACTTTATTGTAGTAAGATAGAAGGAGAGCTGGCATGCTGGTTCATAGGTATTTATGTCATTATAACATGGCAAAAGAGATTTGAGATCACAATAATGGTGCCCAGTGGCATTTTTGAACATGTGTCTAACAAAGCGATGGCATTTTTGAGCAGTTGAAATTCCTAGTGGAAAAACTGAGTAGTGGGACATGACCGATGGCATAAATGATAAAAACCCAAAAGATAAACATCACATGCAATCCAAATATGTGACATGATATGGCCATCATCATCTTGTGCTTTTCATCTCCATCTCCAAAGTACTGTCATGATCTCCATTGTTACCGGCATGACACCATGATCTACATCATCTTGATCTTTTATCAACATGCCGTCACATGGTCGTCTCACCAGCTATTGCTTTTGCAACTATTGCTATCTCATAGCGATAAAGTAAAGCAATTACATGGCACTTGCATCTTATGCAATAAAGAGACAACCATAAGGCTTCTGCCAGTTGTCGATAACTTCAACAAAACATGATCATCTCATACAACAACTTATATCTCATCACGTCTTGACCATATCACATCACAACATGCCCTGCAAAAACAAGTTAGACGTCCTCTACTTTGTTGTTGCAAGTTTTACGTGGCTGCTACGGGCTGAGCAAGAACCGTTCTTACCTACACATCAAAAAAACCACAACGTGGTATAGTGATTGCTTTTTGATCTTCAGAAAGAACCCTGTTCATTGAATCCGATTCAACTAAAGCTGGAGAAACAGACGCCCACTAGCCACCTGTGTGCGAAGCACGTCGGTAGAACCAGTCTCGCATAAGCATACTCGTAATGTCGGTCTGGGCCACTTCATCCAACAATGCCGCTGAATCAAGAATCAACTAGTGACGGCAAGCAATATGTATATACCCACGCCCATAACTTCTTTGTGTTCCACTCGTGCATATAACATCTACGCATAAATCTGGCTCTGATGCCACCGTTGGGGAACGTAGTAATTTCAAAAAAATTCCTACGCACACGCAAGATCATGGTGATGCATAGCAACGAGAGAGGAGAGTATCGTCCACGTACCCTCGTAGACCGTAAGCGGAAGCATTATGAGAATGCGGTTGATGTAGTCGTACGTCTTCACGATCCGACCGATCCAAGTACCGAATGTACGGCACCTCCGAGTTCAGCACACATTCAGCTCGATGACGTCCCACGAACTCCGATCCAACAGAGCTTCACGGGAGAGTTCCGTCAGCACGACAGCGTGATGACAGTGATGATGTTGCTACTGACGCAGGGCTTTGCCTAAGCACCGCTACGATATGATCGAGGTGGATTATGGTGGAGGGGGGCACCGCACACGACTAAGGGATCAATGATCAACTTGTGTGTCTATGGGGTGGCCCTGGCCACGTATGTAAATGAGTGGAGGAGGGGGAAGGGCCGACCCTCCTATGGCGCGCCCTGGGGAGTCATACTCCCACCGGGAGTAGGATTCCCCCTTCCATGTAGTAGGAGTAGGAGATAAGGAAAGGGAAAAGAGAAGAGAAGGAAGGAGGGGGCGCCGCCCCTCCCCCTAGTCAAATTCGGACTAGGCCTTGGGGGCGCGCAACCTCCTCTTTCTCTTTACCCTAAAGCCCACTAAGGCCCATATACTCCCCGGCGAATTCCCGTAACTCTCATGTACTCCGAAATATACCCGAATCACTCGGAACCTTTTCGGTGTCCGAATATAGTCGTCCAATATATCGATCTTTACGTATCGACCATTTTAAGACTCCTCGTCATGTCCCCGATCTCATCCGGGACTCCGAACTACCTTCGGTACATCAAAACACATAAACTCATAATACCGATCGTCACCGAACGTTAAGCGTGCGGACCCTACGGGTTCGAGAACTATGTAGACATGACCGAGACTCATCTCTAGTCAATAACCAATAGCGGAACCTAGATGCTCATATTGGTTCCTACATATTCTACGGAGATCTTTATCGGTCAAACGCATAACAACATACGTTGTTCCCTTTGTCATCGGTATGTTACTTACCCGAGATTCGATCATCGGTATCTCAATACCTAGTTCAATCTCGTTACCAGCAAGTCTCTTTACTCGTTCTGTAATGCATCATCCCGCAACTAACTCATCGGTTACATTGCTTGCAAGGCTTATAGTGATGTGCATTACCGAGAGGGCCCAGAGATACCTCTCCGACAATCGGAGTGACAAATCCTAATCTTGATCTATGCCAACTCAACAAGTAACATCGGAGACACCTATAGAGCACCTTTATAATCACCCAGTTACGTTGTGATGTTTGGTAGCACACAAAGTATTCCTCCGGTATTCGGGAGTTGCATAATCTCATAGTCATAGGAACATGTATAAGTCATGAAGAAAGCAATAGCAACAAACTAAACGGTCATTGTGCTAAGCTAACGGATGGGTCAAGTCAATCACATCATTCCCTAATGATGTGATCCCGTTAATCAAATGACAACTCATGTCTATGGCTAGGAAACTTAACCATCTTTGATTCAACGAGCTAGTCAAGTAGAGGCATACTAGTGACACTTTGTTTGTCTATGTATTCACACATGTACTAAGTTTTCGGTTAATACAATTCTAGCATGAATAATAAACATTTATCATGATATAAGGAAATATAAATAACAACTTTATTATTGCCTATAGAGCATATTTCCTTCAAATAGTGATCCAGGAGTGGATCACTAGACAGCGGTCAAAATTATCCTCAATAGAATAAGTAAATATTTCTTGGTTATGGAGGTGATAAAGAGTTCATCGTAAAGAGTTACATCGATGCAAGCTTTAACATCGATCTGGATGACTCTGAGTCTCAATCTGGATACATATTTGAAGTGGGAGCAATTAGCTAGAATAGCTCCATGCAGAGCATTGTAGACATATAAATTTGCAAAATACATACGGCTCTGAATGTGACAGACCTGTTGACTAAACTTCTCTCACAAGCAAAACATGATCACACCTTAAGTACTATTTGGGTGTTAATCACATAGCAATGTGAACTAGATTATTGACTCTAGTAAACCCTTTGGGTGTTAGCCACATTGCGATGTGAACTAATCACATAAAGATGTGAACTATTGGTGTTAAATCACATGATGATGTGAACTAGATTATTGACTCTAGTGCAAGTGGGAGATTGAAGGAAATATGGCCTAGAGGCAATAATAAAGGTGTTATTTATATTTCCTTATATCATGATAAATGTTTATTATTCATGCTAGAATTGTATTAACCGGAAACTTGGTACATGTTTGAATACATATACAAACAGAGTGTCCCTAGTATGCCTCTACTTGACTAGCTCGTTAATCAAAGATGGTTAAGTTTCCTAACCATAGACATATGTTATCATTTGATGAACGGGATCACATCATTAGAGAATGATGTGATGGACAAGACCCATCCGTTAGCTTAGCATAATGATCGTTAAGTTTTATTGATATTGCTTTCTTCATGACTTATACATGTTCCTCTGACTATGAGATTATGCAACTCCCGAATACCGGAGGAACACCTTGTGTGCCATCAAATATCACAACGTAACTGGGTGATTATAAAGATGCTCTATAGGTGTCTCCGAAGATGTTTGTTGAGTTGGCATAGATCGAGATTAGGATTTGTCACTCCGTGTATCGGAGATGTATCGCCGGGCCGTCTCGATAATGCACATCACTATAAGCCTTGCAAGTAATGTGACTAATGAGTTAGTTACGGGATGATGCATTAAGAAACGAGTAAAGAGACTTGCCGGTAACGATATTGAACTAGGTATGATGATACCGACGATCGAATAACATACCGATGACAAAGGGAATGACGTATGTTGTTATGCGGTTTGACCGATAAAGATCTTCGTAGAATATGTAGGAGCCAATATGAGCATCCAGGTTTCGCTATTGGTTATTGACCGGAGATGTGTCTCGGTCATGTCTACATAGTTCTCGAACCCGTAGGGTCCGCACGCTTAACATTCGATGAGGATTTATATTATGAGTTATGTGATTTGATGACTGAAGTTTGTTCGGAGTCCCGGATGAGATCATGGACATGACGAGGAGTCTCGAAACGGTCGAGAGGTAAAGATCGATATATTGGAAGGCTATATTGGGACACCAGGATGGTTCCGAGTGATTCGGGTATTTTTCGGAGTACCGGAGAGTTACGGGAATTCGCCGGGGAAGTTAATGGGCCTTATTGGGCTTTAGTGGAGAGATGGAAGAAGGGCCACGAAGTGGCGCGCGCCTCCTCCCTTTCCCAAACCGAATTGGACAAGGGGTGGGGGCGCGGCTCCCCCTTTCCTTCTCCTTCTCCCTCCTTTCCTTCTTTCCTACTCCGAACAGGAAAGGGAATCCTACTAGAACTTGGGAGTCCTACTAGGACTCTCTACACTTGGCGCATCCCTAGGAGCGCCGGTCTCTCTCCCTCCCTCCTTTATATACGTGGGAGGGGGGCATCCCAAAGGCACACCAAGTTTTCTCTTAGCCGTGTGCGATGCCCTCCTCCATAGTTACACACCTCGATCATATCGTTGTAGAGCTTAGGCGAAGCCCTGCGCCGGTAACTTCATCATCAACGTCAACACGCCGTCGTGCTGACGAAACTCTCCCTCGTACTTAACTGGATCAAGAGTTCGAGGGACGTCATCGTGCTGAACATGTACTGGACACGGAGGTGCCTTACGTTCGGTACTTGGATCGGTTGGATCGTGAAGATGTTCGACTATATCAACCGTGTTACTAAACGCTTCCGCTTTCGGTCTACGAGGGTACGTGGACACACTCTCCCCTCTCGTTGCTATGCATCTCCTAGTTAGATCTTGCGTGATCATAGGAAAATTTTGAATTGCTACGTTCCCTAACAAGCATACCATGTCCCCAATGCCGAGTCCACTCACAGGTCGTGCTTCAACGCTCTCAAGTGCGCACAATACTTGTTGCATTCTTGTTGGATGAACAACCACCTGTTTTGGATGGAGGTGATGCCACAGTCGCTCGTAAATTTGTAGGGCACAAACAACTTTCTTTCATGGAATGTTTTGTGAACTCTTGTCCAAAAACAAGTCCCTTTTGTTGCGCACCGGTCCTCGGATCTTGACTAATCTCCATCCAACATTGGCAAATCAACTTGTCCTCTTCTTTATGAGTATGAACCCATACGAATGCTCTTCTTCCTCTTTTGTGCTTCCGCTCTTTGGGTGAGCTCGTCGATGAACAATGGCTCGCCCCCAATAACAATGCATTCTTCTTCATCACCATCACCTTCACAATAGATGTAATGATCTTCATGCCACGAGTCACCATGGTTGTAGTCAGCATGGTCGTGGGCCTCATTGTCTTCATTGGCAACGTACCGGGCGCGACCATCCTGACTTTGGGTCTCCTCGGGATTGTAGGCACCGCCGTGCCCACCCTCGTAGATCACATTCTCCATGAACTGGCTGTAGAAGGGGTCGTCGACCGTTGACGTTGGTGTTGGCATTTCGTCGAACAGGACGCAGGGTGACGACATGGTGCCCGTAGATGGCGACCGTGCTTGCTTTCTTTGCATCTCGACGAACGGCCAACCGCCACTGCTGGACCCCGACGTGACGTTGAGGTCAATGATGGTTGAGGGGCGCGGGGTGGACGGCGCGATCACGCCAAAGTTCGGCGACCCCGAAAAACGGGTCTGGCCATCGTGCCTTGGCGGGGGAAAACCGGGCGACAAAGGCATGGCCCGCGACGTTGGCGAGGGGCAGTGCTGAGGCCTGGCGACCGGCGAGCCTGTGCTCGCCGGGCCGACGGCCGCTCCAGAGAAACCCGCGCAGACGGCAAAGCCCAAGCATGAGGAGGGCGTGCGCTTTGTTGATGATTGTTGGGGAACGTTGCAGAAAACAAAAAAAATTCCTACTCGTTTCACCAAGATCTATCTAGGAGTTCATCTAGCAACGATTCATCAGATGCATCTACATACCTTGTAGATCGCGTGCGGAAGCGTTCAAAGAACGGTGATGATGTAGTCGTACACGACGTGATCCAAATCATCGATGACCAAGCGCCGAACGGACGACACCTCCGCGTTCAACACACGTACGGGACGGGGAATGTCTCCTCCTTCTTGATCCAGCAAGGGGGAAGGAGAGGTTGATGAAGATCCAGCAGCACGACGGCGTGGTGGTGGATGCAGGGCGTCACAGTAGCAGGGCTTCGCCTATACTACGAGAGAGAGACGTAACGGGGAGAGAGGGAGGCGCCAGGGGCTGGTGTGTCAAGTCCCTCCTCTCCCCCACTATATATAGGAGGGCCAAGGGGGGGTGGTGCGCAGCCTAGGAGATCTGATCTCCTAGGTGCGGCGGCCAGGGGGAGGATTCCCTCCCCCCAAGGCACCTAGAGATGCCTTCCACCACTTGGACTCCTCCCCCATGGAAACCCTAGGCGCATGGGCCTAGTAGGGCTGGTGCCCTTGGCCCATGTAGGCCAAGGCGCACCCCCTACAGCCCATGTGGCCCCCCGGGACAGGTGGCCCCACCCGATGGGCCCCCGGGACCCCTCCGATGGTCCCGGTACAATACCGATAACCCCGAAACTTGTCCCGATGGCCGAAACAGCACTTTCTATATATAATTCTTTACCTCCGGACCATTCCAGAACTCCTCGTGACGTTCGGGATCTCATCCGGGACTCCGAACAACATTCGGGTTCCTGCATATACATATCTTCACAACCCTAGCGTCACCGAACCTTAAGTGTGTAGACCCTACGGGTTCGGGAGACAAGCAGACATGACCGAGACGACTCTCCGGTCAATAACTAACAGCGGGATCTGGATACCCATGTTGGCTCCCACATGCTCCACGATGATCTCATCGGATGAACCACGATGTCGAGGATTCAATCAACCCCGTATGCAATTCCCTTTGTCAATCGATATGTTACTTGCCCGAGATTCGATCGTCGGTATCCCAATACCTCGTTCAATCTCGTTACCGGCAAGTCACTTTACTCGTACCGTAATGCATGATCCCGTGACCAGACACTTGGTCACTTTGAGCTCATTATGATGATGCATTACCGAGTGGGCCCAGTGATACCTCTCCGTCATACGGAGTGACAAATCCCAGTCTTGATCCATGTCAACCCAACAGACACTTTCGGAGATACCCGTAGTATACCTTTATGGTCACCCAGTTATGTTGTGACGTTTGGTATACCCAAAGCACTTCTACGGTATCCGGGAGTTACACGATCTCATGGTCTAAGGAAAAGATACTTTGACATTGGAAAACTCTAGCAAACGAACTATACGATCTTGTGCTATGTTTAGGATTGGGTCTAGTCCATCACATCATTCTCCTAATGATGTGATCTCGTTATCAATGACATCCAATGTCCATAGTCAGGAAACCATGACTATCTGTTGATCAACGAGCTAGTCAACTAGAGGCTTACTAGGGACATGTTGGTGTCTGTTATTCACACATGTATTACGATTTCCGGATAATACAATTATAGCATGAATAAAGACAATTATCATGAATAAGGAAATATAATAATAATGCTTTTATTATTGCCTCTAGGGCATATTTCCAACAATGATGTCCTCCTTCTCGTCGACCTCGGCCTTGCGCCACGTGGCCTCCACCGCATCGTGCTCGGCGGCGAACTTGGCCGCGGCGTTCTTGCCCTTGACGACCGCCCTCCGGTTCCTCCTCTTCACCGATTCCGCGTCCATCTTTGCGAGCTCCTTCAGCGTGCATTCCGAACGCGGCTTCCTCGGACCCTTGGCCGCCTTCTTCTTCACCTTTCCTGGTGGGTCGATGGCCTGTCCATCGGAATTCGACGGGGCGTCGGCCATGGACGGGAGAGGATGGTGGGCGGGACGTGGGAGGGTTTGAGGGAAAATGACACGAAATGGGGCGCTGGGGTGGTGCTTTGTGCCACCGACGAGCGGGCCAGGGGAGGATAAGCGCGCGCGTCCCGCCCGTCCGCGCGCTGTCCGTTTCACCCCAAAAGCGGCCCAAACTTGGGCCGGGATGAGTCGAAAACGGACAGAAAACAGACAAAAATCCGTTTGCGCCCACGTGCTGAGCCGTCTGGTTGTCTGTTTTGCCTCAAACGCATCCGGGCAGGATGGGGTCACGCGCTGGAGTTGGCCTTATTCCGGAAATATTTTTCATTCTTCTCGGCATTGGCTCAGAGAGCACAAACATTTTTTTTTTTGAGGGGAGCACGTTCTAGTAGTACATCTTCTATTGGAGAGAAAGAAAGAAAATATGCTTATAATGCCTAAGAAGAAAGTAAAAACAAACTTCATTCTTCTCACTTGTCCCGTTTCGTCTTCCTCCACTTCCGTGCGAGCCCACGCCTTAGGATGTCCATGGCGACGAAGCAAGCGACCCTGCCCAGGTCGGGAGCTTTCTCAAAGGGCTACAACTTCGCGTACGCGTGGGAGAAGGTTGGTACCCGCCTATGCCCCCCTCCCCCCTCCGCGATTAACAGTTCGGGTGGATCTGATCTGAGGCCTCGTTTCTGGCAGAACGCGCCGGTCACAGAGGAGCAGAATGCCGCGATCTCCGCGCTCTCGCACGCTGTGGCAGAGCGGCCGTTCCCGGTCAATCTGGTAAGACGCCGATCTCGCATTTGTTGTTTAAGCTACGCCTCACTAACCGAGATGGCAAATAATGTGATCTCGTCTGGGTCTCTGTAATTCGGTTTCAGTTTTTCCCTTGCTGTGTTTGTATTGTGTCGGAGTGCTGTCAAATTCATTTTGTTTTGAAGGATCTGAGATATTTTATTAGCAGTAATAGTGTTACAGACTTTGCAGTACAAGGGTTTAGTAAATTAACAAAAAATGGCGATCACTGTAACATCATTAGCTCATGCTTCCCGTTCTATATTACATTGCCATCAGGGTTAGGCTAAAATTGATCGGGCTGTTATATCAGGAAGATGGAGGTACGGCCGTGCCAGAAAAAGAGTCTGCTTTGGAGGAGGCGGGTGCAATGGATGCTGTCTTGGTGAATACACATCAGGTAAGTTTTCCCTCGTTGCTATTTATATTGGTTGACTATAGGGAACTTTGCGATCTCATTTCTTTGTCGTCCTTATGTTTCATGTTTAACCTTAGGTTGTTTAAGGATAAAAGGTACACATTTTCTGCAGATTGAGCTAATACTTTGATTACCACCTGTAGTTTTACAAATGGTTTGCTGAACTGGAATCAGCTATGAAATCTGAGGTTTGTGCATATGCTGTTCTTCAGTAAGTAGTGCACAGCTTGGAACGGCGTGCAGAGTTTTAACCCCTCCTTTTTTGTTTTTTGACAGACTGAGGAAAAGTATCGCCTCTACGAGAGTACATTAGAGGAACGTGTTAACACATGTGATGACATCCTTCAACAAGTAGGACTGTGAACTTTTCTGTTAGTTTATGTGGAAGAAATTTTGTAGTGAACATACACATCCTTCATTTTAACATTAAGTACCTCCATTCAGGTGGATGACACACAGAACTTATTTGAAGAACTACAATCCTTGCACTCAAGTGTTGCCATAAAGACACAAACTTTGCATGATGCTTGCGACCAACTTGTATGCCCCTTCTACTCATTCTTGTCTGAATTAACTATCCATTGTGAGATTTCCACAAGAAATGATATTTAGTTTATAATTTATTGTGCATTCATGCCTACTTTAAGACTAAAATTTGTCAGGTTACATTGACGTGCGTGTCTTTTGCCATCTGTTCAGTTCGAATCCCATGTTAATGTTCTGATTATAGATATTTTTTGTCTCCCTACTTATTGAATCATGCATGTCTTTTGCCATCTGTTCAGTTTGAATCCCATGTTAATGTTCTGATTATAGATATTTTTTATATCCCTACTTATTGCATCAACTAGATATTTTGTTGGAAAATTTACAATTTGTTTTGACATTTCGATCAGTTGATTGTATGTGGTCTCCTCTCCTGCTATACCAGTTCCTGTATGGATCCTTATAAAATATTTTCCATAAGTTGGTACTGTGATTCAGTGTTCAGGATATCGGTAACTTGTAGCTGCTCGGTTGGGTGAGGAGTAGGGATTAATCGGCAATCGACCTATTAACTGAATTTGTTGGTAACCCATTTATCGGTAGGTTAATTAGGGCCATATCTATATGTCTTAGCTACATATAGCAATAATGCAGCAGCAACAGCAATAAAGGAGAGGCAACAAGCGGTAGCGGCAGCATATAGCACAGAGCAGGAGCAGCGTATAACATAGCACAAAGCAGATCAGCATATAGCACAGACTGCTTGGGTAGGGGGCGGCGACCTGGAGCAGGAAGAAGAAGGGATGCGAGCTCGGGGAGGGGGAGGCGAGCTCGTCTGCCGTGCTGCTGGTGCTGGTCTCGGGGGGGGGGGGGGCGGAGGGGGTGGCCAGCTCGAGCAGGAGGAAGAGGCTCGGTGCCTGTATCCTTGAGGAGTGCAGGCGCCTCTGGCGGATGGCCCTGGCAGCTGCTCGGGGCGGCGGCGGCTGCTCCTAGCCTCCTCCAACGAGGGTTACCACGGGAGGGAGGGGAGAGTGAGAAGGGAGGGAACGGGCTGACCTCAAACAAAATTTTGGAGCCCAAATTTCTCTCTCCCTCTATCTAGTTGATCGGCCCAATGGGATAAATTGGCCTTACAGCCGATTAATCCGCTGGATCAGTTAACGCGATGCATAAGGTGTTATCGCATCCGTGGCCTAGGGATTCAGGATTAACTGGCCGATTACCTTAAATATCGGCCGATATTGTTAATAGTGCTGTGAATTGTGGGATTAAGATAAATTATCATGTTATGTAATTACTCTGGTAAGGATATCATAGGGAATCAATCCAAGTTAGGCTATTGGGAAGTTCTACAAGGAAGACTTGGGTTTCTCAACTAGCTGGACAGCTTACAGAATAAATGCTGTAATGATGATCTCCCATTTTCTTTTTTGTGCATGGCTGTATTATCAACTTGTCATCTGAAAACATATTTTATTTCACCTACTGGAGACAGGTGTAACTTTCATTTTAACTTTTTTATTTTAATTTTGTGTTCTTCTATTTCTAGTAGTATACTACTGTCCTAAAAGCTTATTTATCTTGTAATTTGGCCATCTTGGTCTGTTTTTTGCTTTCAAATGCTTATGCAGTTGGTGGAGAAACAAAGGCTCATTGGGTTCGCTGAAGCACTCCGAAGTAGGTTAAACTACTTTGATGAATTGGAAAATGTAAGATTTGGCATTCTAGTCTGTCTCTTGAAAATAAGTTTCTGTTTGACATCATGAATGTATTTGGTTGAATAAATACCTTTTCAACAATTTCTTCAGTTCAGATGAGAGCATCCTTAACCAAACATACTGGATTCTGCAATGCTCTAATCCTTATCCTATAATTGAATTAACAAACTTAAGAGAAAGCCTACATAATGAACATACTTGTGAAGTTTCTGCTGGTATTTGCATCCTTGCTCTTTCTCAACTGGGTGACTGGTGCTCATTTGTGCAAAGAAGTGAGCTGTCATTTGGTTGTTGAAAGAATATATGGATATGGTTTAGGCTCCATGGATTCCATATCTTTGAGATCTAGATCTTTTCTGGTTGCTGACCACATTTTGCCACTTACCAAGCACTGCAGTTTATCAAAATACTGACATTCAGGCTACTATATATATGTGACGTGATGACACGTGAATCTGTAGTCAAGTTCCATTTGTCTCCATAGGCTGATTCATTTTGTCTAATTACCTATTTCCACTTTTCAGGCCTCTACTAGCTTTTATTCTCAGACTATGAACATTGGAAATGAACAGTTTCTCCCACTGTTGAAAAGACTTGATGATTGTATCTTGTAAGTAGTTGTTGCATAACAGTGACATTTTCTCCTTTTCTGTGTTGAGATTTATGGAGCTCATTTTCTATCCTCTGGTGGATATAGATATGTTGAAAATAATCCACTGTATGCTGAATCTGCTGTTTACTTGGTCAAGTTTCGCCAACTTCAGGTGAAGGACTACGTGTGAGGCAAACTACATTTCTAGTCATAACGAATAAGAGCGTGTTAACCTATAGTTATCTACTTCTTGTATTGCAGTCTCGAGCATTAGGTATGATCTGGTCACATGTCTTGTCGACACTGAAAGCCGCTTCATCCCAGGTGCTCCTCTGTTGCATTTAATATGTAGAGTGCTGTAGCTAATATTTACTGGATAGTAGGTTTACTTATTAGCAGGTTCAAGCCGCAATTCGAGGCAGTGGTTCTGGCAAAAATGCCGTTACAGAGGGTGTGGAAGCATCTCTTATCTATGTTCGTTTCAAGGCAGCAGCTGGGGAGGTATACTTTTTCTACATGATCTATGGTTTTTTCCGAACACATCTGTAGTCCATTGAAAAGTTTAAACCATCTGTAGATACTCTATCCATGAAGCTCTGGTAGTATTCAGTTGTAGTTCTGTACTTCTGTTGTTCCTGATTCTTTCTTCTTTCCAGCTAAAACCGGTTTTCAATGAGATTGAAAGTAGATCCTCTAAGAAAGAGTACGCGCAGGTTCTTTCAGAATGTCACAGTTTGTTTTGTGAGCAGAGGCTGTACTTGGTAAGTTACAACCTTTGTACTCTGTTTTGACCTTAAGTCCTTAACTTGATTATATCCTATCGCTTGCAATATTGCTTTTAGATACGAGGTATGGTGCAGCAACGCATTTCTGAGTTTGCTAAAAAAGAGGCCTTACCTTCTTTTACAAGGTCTGGTTGTGCCTATTTGATGGAGGTAACCACATATTTAGCTAATTATTCTATTTAGATTTCATTTGCTTCCTAAGTTACAACTTACTGTTATATGTGGTAGCATACAGAGAAGTGTAAGGTAGAGGACATTGAGCATCACACTTTGTATATTCAGTGGCCTAGTATTGTGTGTTTACACATGAAATCTCTACTACCTATCTATATGCTTATTACTTACATTACTAAAAAGAACATAAGGTTCCCATTTTGTTCTTTCCTTCGTGCAACCTGTCCACGAACGTCATCCCCCTTCCTCCTCTCCGTTTTGACTCCCCCCTCCCATCTCTGTTTTTTCTCCCATGCCCCCCCCCCCCCCCCCCCCCCCTTTTTTTTTTTTCCCCCCCCCCCCCCCCCCCCCCCCCTTAAAAACGCCTCAGCTGTTCCACATCTTATTGACAACCAAATGAAATCATGTTCTCTTCGGTAATCCAATGTTAACAAATAAAATCCAGTTTTTTGGGTACACAATCGCATTAACAATAAAATGGCAGCTAAATCACGATGATTGTGTAGAAAAACAAACTATTTTTTTGCGCACAATGTACAAAGGATAGACGAGCGGTCACGGGCTAACCTACTAGAATATTTATGCCGCCGCTGAAACGCACATGAAATTATCCAGCGTGTTAAAACGTAAGTAGTTCTATGTTTTCTGCAATATCCATTTTCAGTATCACACTTATATTTTATCGAAGCTTGTAGCATTCTTGTGGTATGATTTGTTTTTGTTATATCTTCTTTACTGTTAGAAAAAAATGTTATACTTGTTTCCCATTTCTTCTCAGGCATGCCAGTTTGAGCACCAGCTTTTTGCTCACTTCTTCCCAGCATCCGCATCAGATGTTTCAAGTATGGCTCCTTTAATGGACCCATTGTAAGATTATTTAACCCCCCTTAGTTCTGTTAAAGCCATTTACGTTCATGCTGGCAATCCTACAAGTTACAAGTGATTTATTTGTGCAGTTCAGCAACTTGATTTGGTAATCCTCGCAAAAAAAAAAACTTGACTTGGTATCACGTAAAGTTAGTTTGACAAACCAAGAGGTCAATAACCAATAATGTGTCCTAACACCTTGTTACAAGTTTTACCGCATGTTGTATGTTGCCAGGAAGTACTCCCTCCGTCCCAAAATTCTTGTCTTAGATTCGTCTAGATAGAGATGTATCTAATACTAAAACGTGACTTGATACATCCGTATTTAGACAAATCTAAGACAAGAATTTTGGGACGGAGGAAGTATTGTTTTGTTACTTAGCAGTATAGATGTAGCAAGTCTGGTTTATGTTCTGGTTTACATGCAATATATGTTAGCTATAACCCTTGTGTTGTGCTTAATTAACTCAGTATTAGTGTAGGTCTGTATAGACCAATACTTGGCCAGTAGGAGTATGTAGTTGTCAGCTAGTAGTCAATTTGGTTTTTGCTTGTTCTGCCACCTGTTAGAGATATAGGAATCTGATAACGCCCGGCCGTCAGGTACGGGCACATGGCAAATCGAATATTTCCGATGGCAAGTTTAGTGACGTGAGGATGGCAACTTTAGTTGGTAAGCATGGCTTCGTTCTTTATTTTGACAGAAAATTGCCATCGAAAAATTTGATTTGCCATGTGCTCGAACCTGACGTCAGGTACTTATCATTTTCGGAGATATAAATGGCAGGGTTGTGATAGGTTTGGCGAGCCAACGTCAAAACTCGGCCACTCTCATGGAGATGAAACCCAAAAGATTTTCGTTGGGGCGTAACCCTCTCAACGACGTGCCACATCGGAACCCGGGTGTGGTGTCAAATAGGCAAGGGTCGGGCCGTCACCCCCCTTGGTGGCGCGCCGTATTTTGATCTGGATACTGTGGCAAGTGAGCAAGTATTGGGTCGTCGCATCCTTAGTGGCATGCTACATCAACACCCATGTGTAGTGGAAAATGAGCAAGGGTCTTCGCATTTGACTCGACGAGTGCGAAGTGTAAGGAAGTTAGCCGAGCCTAGGAGGATTCATTTAGGTAGCTAGAACGTAGGGTCCCTGACAGGTAAGCTCGAGGAGCTAGTTGATACAATGATGAGGAGAGGTGTTGATATCCTTTGCGTCCAAGAAACCAAATGGAGGGGGCGGAAGGCGAAGGAGGTGGAGGATACCGACTTCAAGCTGTGGTACACTGGGCCCGTTGCAAACAACAATGGAGTAGGCATTTTGATCAACAAGAGCCTCAAGTATGGAGTGGTAGATGTGAGACGTGGGGAACGGATTATCCTGGTCAAGCTGGTAGTTAGGGACTTAGTTCTCAATGTTATCAACGCGTATGCCCCGCAAGTAGGCCACAACGAGAACACCAAGAGAGTTCTGGGAAGGCCCGGAGGACTTGGTTAGGAGTGTACCGATTGGCAAGAAGCTCTTCATAGGAGGAGACCTCAATGGTCACGTGGGTACGTCTAACACAGGTTTCGAAGGGGTGCACGAGGGCTTTGGCTATGGCATCAGGAATCAATAAGAAGATGTCCTAAGCTTTGCTCTAGCCTATGACATGATCGTAGCTAACACCCTCTTTAAAAAGAGAGAATCACAACTAGTGATTTTTAGTAGTGGTCAACACTCTAGTTAGATTGATTTCATCCTCTTGAGAAGAGAAGACAGGCGTGCGTGCCTAGATTGTAAGATGATATCTGAAGAGACTGGCTTCCACTTTCGGATTCATGTCTAGCGAGACAAGCGTGCCGAAGTTGCTAGAACGAAGTGGTGGAAGCTCAAGGGGAAGGGAGCTAAGACAGTCAAGGCCTTGGGAGGAAGGAGGGATGTAGACAATATGTGGATGAAGATGACGACTTGCATTCGTAAGGTGTGTAGGATCCGGGGTTCCGCAGACCCTTAAGAGGTTCGAACACTGGGTGCGTGTGAAGAACTCGTCCTCACCAATCTGCCTACGCCCCGATCCCACGACCTAGCTCGACGAACCCAACGAACAAGAGACGACAGTTTATCCTGGTTCGGGCCACCTTGCGGTGTAATACCTTACTCCAGCTTTGTGGTGGATTGCCTCGAGGGGCTGATGATGAACTAGTACAGTGGTAGAACGGCCTCAGGAGGTGAGGTGTTCTTGAGCTCGATGAGCTGGTGGGTGAGAGGATGATCTGAATGATCCCCCTTCTATGGTGGTGGCTAAGTCCTATTTATAGTGGCCTTGGTCCTCTTCCCAAATGTAAGGCGGGAAGGGATCCCACAACGGCCAAAGTCGAAAGGAGACAACTAGTACAAGTTATCCTGATAAAAGTGGTCTTCGCCTGCAAAAGCCTCTGGTGGTGACGCCGCGGTGGGCTCCGCGATGACCTCCGTCTTGCCGTCCTGGTGGTCTTGGTCTTGTTGACCGATATGAAAACCTTTGCTTGATTCCTCGGGACTCCGCGCCTGCGCTTGCCTCCTTGGCATCAAAGAGGAAACTGGTACACTGCGCCCGCTGGCGCCCGCCTGGCCTTGGTCGTCACGGCTCACGTCATGTGAGCCTCGCGAGGTGCATCTTGCATAGATATCTCCGCTCCTTGGGAGCCAGCCTGGTGAGGCCGCCCCCAGGGAGGTCTTGGTGTCGTCCGCCTCGCGAGGCTTGGCCCCTCGCGAGGGTCTTGGGTTGTTGTTGATGAAGCTGGGCCGTACTGGGCCGTCGATGGAGCCACACCGTGGGCCGCAGGCAGACAAGTCTGGGTACCCCCATTCCCAGGACGCCGACGGTAGCCCTCGGGCCCAAGGCGCGCTCGAGCTTGGTTTCAAGGCGAAGCCAAAGGGCAAGTGCGAAGTGCTGTGGGCCCCAACCGCCCGCGGCCTCGGTTGACGCGTGGCGATTAATGGGATGTGGGCGTCTCCGCTCCCACGCTGCCTCGACAACTGCTCCCGGCTGACAAAAAGGCTGGCCTTTGCCGCGAAGCCTTCATTACCCTTCCTTCGTCTTGCTCCAGATTCCCTTTCCCTTCTATTCAGAAAACCTCCAGATCCGCCAATCTCATCCCGAATCAGTGACCAATTGCCATCGATAAGGCTGGATCCTCCGTCGCGTTCGGGCGCCAAGCCTCCTGGTTCGAGCCAGCCTTGAGCGCGTCCACCATCACCGAGAAACACCTCGCCACCGTGCTCCAGGTGACGGCCGACCTCAGCAATGAAAGGGGAGAGACGGCGCTCGAGTTCGGCTCCGCTAAGTCAGAAACCCTGGGCGGCACCTTCTACCCCTTCTTCCAACACAACGTCTTCGCAGGGCTGGTTCCTCCTTTCTCCGACTTCTTCGCCGCCCTTCGCACTACAAGCTCCACGCCCTCCATCACCCCAACTCCATCCTCCTCCCGTCGATCTTTGCCTTTTCCTGCGAGGCGTTCCTGGGGGTGATGCCTTCCATGGCGCTGCTCCGCCACCTCTTCTACCTCCGGGTCAACGGCACACAGTGCTCGGGGTGCGCCAACTTCGTTGCGGCGCATGGCAGCAATGCGATCTCGTGAGCCGGGAAGGTGGATGTCTTCAGGAATAGGTGGATCTTCATGGATGCCAAGCGCATCCACCCCCGGCTGGTGCTGCCGACCTCGCAGCCGATGCCCCAGGAAGGGTGGCCTCACGAGAAGCTCACCGATCCCAGGGCGGAGCCGTTGCTGGAGAGGATGGCGGCAAACCTGAAGACCGATGACCCGAAGGCGGAGAAGCTGACGGGGGCCATGATCGTCAAGGAATTCCTGACGCAGCGCCTGGCTCCGCTCCAGGTGCACTCGGGTCCCCTGTGGAAGTTCCAAGGGCGCAGGAGATGACCTCCGGCTGCGTCCGGATGACTTGTCCCAGGAGGAGTTGGACCAGATTTTGCGTACCCTGCTCGGGAAGGACCAGGGCTGCCCCCCCCCCCCCCCCCGACTCCTATCTTCCGCTGTACCGCCGTCCGGGCAGAGAGAAGATCGCCGCCTCCATGCCTGTCTTCGACGAGCGCGGGCTTGTTCCTCCGAAGCCTTCCCGGCTCCCGGGCTCGGTGGTGTCGGTATCTTCCGGCGAGTCTGACCAGGAGGAGAGGGCGGACTTGGAGGCGACCCGGGAGGGGGCGGGGGAGACCTCTCCCCCGCGCCAGACCGACCTTCGCACCCTCTTCGATGATGACGATGCCGGCAAGCACCCTGTCAGGGAGTCACCACGCTCTGTCAGGGTCTCCACGAGGTCCAAGGGCACCCCTTCGAAGGAGCTGAAGCAGGGGGTGCCGAAGAAGAGCAGGTTGGCGCTGATCCTGTGAGGCGGTGCCCTCGCCTCGCCGCCGGCTGAGGCTGCCGCGGACCTGGGCTCCGTGCCCTTGTCCGGAGCTGGGGCTCGCACGCCAACGGCCCGGTCCACGAAGCCTGCGGGCATGGTGCTTCAGAAGAGGGTGAGGGACTACGCTGCTGTGGACCAGTAAGTGCGCCGTTTTGGTCTTTGTTCCTTGTTCTTGCCGTTGTGTTTGATGTCTCCCTCTTGATAGAGGCTAAGGTGTCCCGATGTTTCGATGAGATGGTGGCTATCGTTTTCTGTGGGAGTCGACCTTGACGATCCGACTACGAACGTGCGAGACGTCGCGCCTTAGCAATCGCTAAACCAACTTCCGAGGGTTATTGACCACGCCGGAGCACAATCAACCTGACCACGAGGGTCTGTTTCCTGCGAGCAAACGAAGAACAAGCAAGAAACTGAGATTGCAATCGGGATATTGCGAATATAAGATGAAAGCTTTATTGATCAAGGTGGGGTTCTGTGACGTCTTGGTCTGGTCGTTGGACACAAACGAAGTACGCGAAGTTGCAGCTATGGCGAACTTTTAATCTAAACAAAACCCAAAGTCTAAACGACGCCCTAAGGGCTGTATATATGGAGGAAGAGGGGGGAATTTCGTGGCCCTTGAGGGTGGGGTCCAAAACCAACCCTAACTCTTGTTTCCCCACACATACGGACTCTAAAAATAGCCTATACTTAAGTATTTCGAAATTACATGGGCCTGGCCCATTAATAAGATGACGCAGCACCTAGAATAGCCTATGGACGAATATTATGAAGTGGCATCTTGTATATTTCGTCCAAGGCTTCATGCACTCCTTATGGCGGCTTCAAAGTCCTGAAATCATCACTTGTAACTCCGTTCTTGATCCCCTTGCGCATGCCATCAACTCCATGCGTGTTCTTGCTCCAATGTTCATCCTTCTCTAAGCTAGGTCCTTCATTTGTAAGCAAAACAAATGTATCCAATTTAGGCAGCATCATAATCTCATGAACATTAGAATCATTACCAAGAAACGGAAGTACCTGGTAATTTAATTGGCGTGCGCGAGCTCTAGTAATTGGTCCAGTATATGTAACAGTAGGGGCTGTGGATGTAACAATGGTATTGATGTCCTCATCACTCGTACGGCTAGGCCAATGCCGGTGGCGAAGGAGACAGCAGGGACCATCGTGGCCCAGCAGCTTGTCGTGGTTGCGCCACCTCCGCCACAGAAGGACGGGGCCAGCCTGCGTGCCCCTGTGACTGGGTCGTCCTTCCTAGGCCCGGAGGCCCGTCCTCGCGAGGAGGTGATCTCCGCGGCAGAGCCAACTCCGGAGGTGCTCGCCCTCAGCTCGCCTGCCGAAGTCCCGAAGGCTCTGGAGTCCCCGGCCGCTTCTGCTGCGCCTGATGCTCTGGAGGAGGCTCTTTCTGCGCTGAACCAGCTTCGCGGCGATCTTCAAGGTGCCGATCAGCGCCTGGTGTCGGGGCGCCTGGAGCTGATCTCGGAATGGCTTCGAGCTGATGTGTCCGTCAGGGTGGCATGGGGCCAGGCCGTGGCGGCCTCAGAGGAGGGCAAACAGGCTGCTGGCCTGGCCCTTCGCGATCAACAGGCCGCCGAGGCCCGTCAGCGCGAGGCGCGGGAGAAGCCGAAGGCTCGGAAGATGCGGTCGCCGATCGTGACACTGAGCTGGAGCGATTGGCACGGGAGCAGGCCGCGGTACGCAGCCGCCTGGAGAAGCTGAAGGAGGAGGTGGAGGCGGAGAAGGCCCAGCTGAATGCCAAGGCAAAAGTTTTTGCCAAAGATCGTGCCGCCTTCGATTCTCTCGAGGAGAGGTCCCGCAAGGCGCTGCGGGATCTCTACGGGAGGGGGTTGAAGGAGCCGTTGGTGACTGCTGAGGAAGGCCCCGCCGAGCTGCTCCCCCAGCTTGTTACGGCGCTTGAGGGCGTTGTCCTTGGGTCGGTCCCATGGTGGAAGGAGAAGCCCGTGCGCTCTCCACCTCGGCCGTGACGCGCGTCTTCAGGCACCTCCACCTTCGCGACCCCAACTTCGACTTTGGAGACTTGCTTGGTCCTGTGGACCTGGAGCACTGCGCTGTCGCTGCTGAAGTCGTGAAGGACCAGGTGGAGGCCCTGCTGCGAAAGTTTCTCGCCATCGATCCTGCGCTCCCGGTTGACGGCGCCGCCGAGCCCACAACCACGGCTGACGGCACAGGCGACGGTGACGTTGTCGACGACGGGGCACCCATCACGGGCGATGGCGATGTCCAAGGCTGAAGAAGAAGCTCACTGGTGGTGCTCCCCTTCATCTTATCTCCTGCGACATGTATCATGCCTCGTGGAGGCGTAAGAACTTATGTGCTTGGCATTTTTTAAGAGACGGTATGTATTGTAATAATTTGCTAGGATTTACGACTTCCTTCTGGTTTGCTTAAACGTTCTCCGTCGGCAGGGCCCTGCCCCGCGCGCACCTCAGCCGTTGTTGGGTCGTCCGGATCACCAGGACGAGATCAAGGGTTGAGGGGCTACGTGACCAGTTAGGCTCCTGAGTCGTGATGCGCAGGAGCTATGTTTTTAAGGCGACGCCTTACCTCCTTAGGGAGGGGGGGGGGCGCTTTGGCGCCTAGGCAACGCCTAGGTGGGCGCTTTGGACGCCTAGGCGCCCAAAGCGGTCGATTTTCCAAAGCGGAGGGGGAGCGCTTCGATGCCTAGGCGTCGCCTTAGGGACGCTTTAAAAACATAGCTCAGGAGTCTCCCTTGACGTACAAACAACCCTCGGGAAGGAGATGCGAGAGTAGGTCTTAGCGTTCTGCGTCGGCAGGGCCCGGCCCCACGCATACCCCAGTCGCCGTTGGGTCACCCAGATCACCAGGACGAGACCAAGGGGTGAGGGGCTACGTGACCAGTTAGTCTCCTGAGTCATGATGCTCAGGAGTCCCCCTTGACGTACGAACAGACCTCCATACCTTTCCTCGTCGAGGTCCCGCTCGGGAGGTGCGCACGACGACCAGGTCCGAGGGACCTGGCAGGGTGGCGTACACTAGGCGTGACCTGAGCGTAGCCCCCGTGCTCAGCCCCCTCACGCGACTCTCCTGAAGGGGAAGTGTTGCGATGAAGCTGAACACCGAGCCTGGCGGCTCCCTGAGGTTAATGCGGCCGTGAGTTTGCCCCCAGTTGTTTATCACTAGCGCGGAGCATGGCGCTTCCGCACTTGCACGGGCATAGCCGCTCCTCGACCATGTCGACTGCCAGCGCGGAGCATGGTGCTTCCACTGGTGTGTGGATGGGGACTCCCTCTGAGTGGAGCCCCCGGGGCGTGTACATCCCCGCCCTGACACGTGGCTTGCACGACAGGGCTGGAGGAGGTGTGTCTGGGCACTCATGAGCCAGCGCGGGACTCACAAGGCCCTACCTCAAGGCGGGTTGCGCCTGAACTTGATTTGGAACACTTGTGATGGCCCTGCGAGGTGGTTAGACAACCTGCGCTGAATGAATCTCCTGAGGTTATCACATGAGAAGGACAAACACCAACGACCCCGGGAGATGACGTGAACGGAGCCGGCCCGCCAGACAGAACTCAACCGTTGGGTTTATCGATGCTGCAGGGACGGACCCGAGCACAGACGCCGTGCCCAGTCTTCTCATGCGAAAATCCTGAAGAAAGACAACCGGCGTGCGGCTCCCGTGGTGACAAGGCACGTGTCGCGCGCCCTAACTTACCCGCCCCCGATTAGCTCATGTGAGAATAAGGCACCAAGGACCATGGGAGGTGACGTGCACAGGAGCTGGCCCGCGAGCCAGAGCTTAGCCACTTGGGTTTAGCGACGCTGCAGGGACGGACCCGAGCACAGACGCCGTGTCCGCCCTTAATCATGAGGCGGTCGTGGGTGGGCTTGTAAGGGCCTACGACGATCATGACAACGAAGTACCGGGCAGGCAGATGATAATCATAAAGTGCGATGAAGCATGCTTCCATGTGGTGCCCGAGCGCCTCCCTCGTTACATTGGCTAAGTCAGAGGCCCTCCAGAAGAGAGCCCCCGAGCCCAGCCTGAGGAGGACGCCGGGCGCGCCTTCCTACGCGCGAGAGGGAGGCGCCCCGTTCATGGGCGCAGGTCCTGAGGTGGTGTTGCTGGAGACACCGCTATCCTGAGGCTCTTGGCGGAGCAACTGCTTCTTCTTGGGGGCAGCCTCAGGAGGGTAGATGGTGCCCTCGTTGTCTGGGTCCTTGACTGTTGTAGCTTGGTAGGCGCGCTCGAGAGAGCACACCGCATCCTTCGCCTCGTAGGCGATCGTGATGATGTCGCGGTTCCCTGACATCTTGAGAACATTGTAACCATGATGGATCACCGCCATGAACTTGGCCAGGGCTGGATACCCAAGGATGTCGTTGTACGGAAGGCGGATGTGGGCGACGTCGAAGTCGATGAGCTCGGTGTGGTAGTTGTCGCGCTGGCCGAAGGTGACAGGGAGGCGGATCAACCCTATTGGGGTGGTAGAGCCGTCGGTCACTCCTGAGAAAGGCTTGGTGGGCTGCAGCTGATCATAGGGCACTTGGAGGCGGTCGGACGTCTCTATGGAAAGAACATTGAGCCCCGCACCGTCATCGATGAGGGTCTTGGTGACGAGGACGTTGCAGATGACGGGCGAACAAAGCAACGGGAGGGCGCCGACAGTCGCCGCGCACTTGAGCTGGTCGGACGAGCTGAAGGTGATGGTGCACTTGGACCACCTGAGCGGGCGCGTGGCCTCGAGCCTGGGAAGGGCCGTGTTCATCTCACGGGCGAACTGCTTGAAGATGCGATGAGAGGCTGGGGCCTGAGCGTCACCCAGGATGCATGCGATGGCTCGAGGCTCCTGGAAGCCCCCAGCCCCCTCGTCTTGGTGGTGGTCGTCGTTCCTTCTTGGTGGTGGTGGCAGCGGAGGGAGGCCAACGTTGCCCTGAGGACGGTCCTCTCGAGGCTGATCTCTTCAGGCGCCCTCGCGAGGCTAGCCCTGCTAGCGGTCCTCACGAGGCTGGTCGCGTCACTCCTGGCGGGGCTGCGGTCGTCCCAGCGTCCTTCACTTCGGCCTCCTTCGCGGTCGTAGCCTCAATCGTTGCGCTCGGGGCGTCGACCGAGGCGCCCGTCGCGGATGGCCCTGGGCTCCTTCATTGGTGTTGTGGCTGTGTACGTTGTGAAAGATGCAGAACGGATGATTGCTCTTGGATGACTCTGGGTGGTCGCAGCCGCGCTTCATCTCTGGTTCAGCCGCGAGCACGGCCGCCCCCTTGCGCTTCACGTCCTTGGCCTTGGCCTTCTTGTCTTCTGGGTCGGTCGCTGGGACCTCGAGGAGGGAGGCGTCCTTTCTCAGATCTCGCGCACTTAGGTTGCCATGTTGAACATCTCCAGGGCCGTGCACAGATCCTCGTGTATGGCGAGCTCCTCCTTCATCTTGATATCGCGGACGCCATCAGAGAATGCTGATATGATGGCCTCGTTCGAAACCTTGGTGATCTTGAGACGAACGCTGTTGAAGCGTTGAATTTACTTCTGCAGGGTTTTCCCTGGCTGCTGCTTGATGCGCCGCAGGTCACCCGCGGCAGGTGGGCGGTCACGGGTGCCCTGGAAGTTGGTGACGAAACGCTCGCGCATCGTCCCAGGAGGAGATCGATCCCGCGGGCAGGTTCAGGAGCCACGAGCGCGCGCCATCCTTGAGGACCATGGGAAACCAGTTCGCCATGACCTCGTCGTCGTTGGCCGCCTCGATGCTCAGCTCGTAGAGCTGCAGGAACTCGGCAGAGTCGGGGGTGCCGTCGTAGCGTGGAGGCAGGTCAGGCTTGAACTTCCCCGGCCAGACGACGCTGCGAAGCTCGGGAGTGAAGGCTCGGCAGCCCGTAGTGGTCACGGGAGCCCGACGTGGAGGTGGAGCCTGATCTTGGCGCTCACACGCCACCATTGCAGGCGGCGCGCGGTCTTGACGTGGTGGTGCAGGGAGCGCCGGAGCACCTTGCGACCGCTGGACCTCCTGGCAGCTTTCTTCATGCGCGGGCGTCCTGCGCGGCGGGTCACGCCGTGGGGCCGCGCGCTTTGGCCCGAGGGCGACGTCTTGACGGGGAGGTGGCAGAGGCGCTCCATGGGCTACGTCGCCTGCGGCAGGCGGCAAGCGAGGCAGCGAGAAGGACGACGCAGGAGAGCCCCAGCGACGCCGACAAGCTCGGCGATGCGGTCCAGCCAGTCTTCGTGGAAGTCGTCGACAGGGCGGTAGCGCAGGAGCTTGCGTGCCATGAGCAGCGTAGCCTGCGCGTCCGCCGGCCCGCGACGAGCGTGAGATGACGAACCGGCCGGAGTCAGCAACGGGGTGGCCGTGTGTCCATCACGCCGCACGGAGGGGTTCAGCGACGAAGCTTCCTGCTCGTGCCCCGCCGGGCCAGTGGCGGCGTTGGCGGCAGGCGATGGAGAACGACGGGAGGTCCGCCGACGGGCGCAGTCTGGGCGACGCGAGCGGCGAGAGCGGCCCGACGCTCAGCACGGGCTCGACGAGCGTCAGCCATGGAAGCGGTGGAGCGGCGGCGAGTCGATCGGTGGAAGAGAGGCTCCGACGCACCCTTACCTGGCGCGCCAAATGTCGGATCCAGGGTTCCGCGGACCCTTAAAAGGTTGGAACACTGGGGTGTGTGCGAAGAACTCGTCCTCACCAATCTGCCTACGCCTTGATCCCACGGCCTAGCTCGACGAATCCAACGAACGAGAGACACAACAGTTTATCCTGGTTCGGGCCACCTTGCGGTGTAATACCTTACTCCAGCTTTGTGGTGGATTGCCTCGAGGGGCTGAGTATGAACTAGTACAGTGATAGAACGGCCTCAGGAGGTGAGGTGTTCTTGAGCTTGATGAGCTGGTGGGTGAGAGGATGATCTGAATGATCCCCCTTATATGGTGGTGGCTAAGTCCTATTTACAGTGGCCTTGGTCCTCTTCCCAAATGTAAGGCGGGAAGGGATCCCACAACGGCCAAATTCGAAGAGAGACAACTAGTACAAGTTATCCTGACAAAAGTTGGTGACGCCGCGGTGGGCTCCGTGATGACTTTCATCCTGCTGTTCTGGTGGTCTTGGTCTTTGTTGCACAAATATGAAAACCTTTGCTTGATTCCTCGGGACTCCGCGCTTATGCTTGCCTCCTTGGCACCAAAGAGGAAACTGGTACAATGCGCCCGTTGGCGCCCGTCTGACCTTGGTCGTCACGGCTTACGTCATGTGAGCCTCGCGAGGTGCACCTTGCATAGATATCTTCGCTCCTCGGGAGCCAGCCTGGTGAGGCTGCCTCAGGGAGGTCTTGGTGTCGTCCGCCTCGCGAGGCTTGGCCCCTCGCGAGGATCTTGTGTTGTTGTTGAGGAAGCTGGGCCGTACCGGGCCGTCGATGGAGCTACGCCGTGGGCTGTAGGCAGGCAAGTCTGGGTACCCTCGTTTCCAGAACGCCGACTAAGTGGCCTCAGAGGAGTTTGGAGTGTTCAGGGGAAGTAGAAGCAAAGCTAAAGATATGGTGGAATGATGATGTTCAGAAGGCTAAAGAAGAAGAAAGATTGTTTCAGACGCCTATACCTGGATAGTAGTGCAGACAACATAGAGAAGTACAAGATGGCAAAGACGGCTGCAAAGCGAACTGTGAGTGAAGCAAGGGGTCGGGTGTACGAGGACCTCTACCAGCAGTTAGACATGAAGGAAGGCGAAAGGGACATCTATAAGATGGCAAAGATCCGAGAGAGGAAGACGAGGGAGGTTGACCAAGTTAAATGCATCAAGGACGGAGCAGACCAGCTCCTAGTGAGGGACGAGGAGATTAAGCATAGATGGCGGGAGTACTTCTACAAGTTGTTCGATGGGGAGAATGAGAGCTTTACCATTGAATTGAACGACTCCTTTGATGATACCAGCAGGCGTTTTGCGCGGTGAATCCATGAGTCTGAGATCAAGGAGGCTTTAAAAAGGATGAAAGGAGGCAAGGCGATGAGCCCTGATTGTTTCCCCATTGAGGTGTGGAGAGGCCTCGGGGACATAGCAATAGTATGGCTAACCAAGCTTTTCAACCTCATGTTTTGGGCAAACAAGATGCCAGAAAAATAGGGACCGGAGTATATTAGTATCAATCTTCAAGAACAAGGGAGATGTTCAGAGTTGTACTAATTACCATAGAATTAAGCTGATGAGCCATACAATGAAGGTATGGGAGAGTCATTGAGCACCGCTTAAGAAGAATGACAAGCGTGACCAAAAATCAGTTTGGTTTCATGCCTGGGAGATCAACCATGGAAGCCATTTTCTTGGTACAACTACTTATGGAGAGATACAGGGAGCAAAAGAAGGACCTGCATATGGTGTTCATTGACTTGGAGAAGACCTATGATAAGATATCGCGGAATGTCATGTGGTGGGCCTTGGAGAAACACGAAGTCCCAACAAAGTACATTACCCTCATCAAGGACATGTACGATAATGTTGTGACAAGTGTTCGAACAAACGATGGCGATACTGATGACTTCCCGATTAAAATAGGACGGCACCAGGGGTCAGCTTTGAGCCCTTATCTTTTTTGCTTTGGTGATGGATGAGGTCAAGGGATATACGAAAAAGGCTTTCGCCCCGCTTTATATATAAAGCAACAACCATGCATACAACCAACCACCCAACACGCGGCACCGGCACACCCGACACACAACACACACCCAAGGCAAGATAAAGGGTGCCGCACGACACTACATCACCCTAACGCTACCAAGCACAGTAAAGATAAACAATAAGACCGCTTGGAGACGCCGGCGACCTTCACTATGAGCTAGCCACCGTGAAGAAGTAAGGCTGACCCTCAACGTAGCAAAGACTCCAAGACAGTGCCTCCAAGAAGGACACGGCACTGGAGTGCTGCCACCATCTGATCCAGAAGATCGAGTTTTCACCCGGAGTAAACTGGGGGAGACGGGAGCAGCCGCGACGGAGCCTTCAGGAAGGGAACGACGCCCGCGGACGCCGCCACCGTTGGCCGGCCAAAGAAGCGTGCAGGTAATGCACCCCGACGCTCATCCACCTCCACCAAACCACCACGCCGAACATCGACCATCAACAGCAGTGCCACCTGTGTAGCCATGGCTGCCCGCACGCACCTGAGACGTGCGCTCCGCCCATGAACACCGTGCCTCCCGCTGCCAGAGCCGTTACCCTGCAACCAGACAACCCCGAGACCACACAAAGGCCCCAGCTTTGGCCCAACCGGCAGCCCCCGACCGACAGAGCCACCGCAAACACTCCGCCCCGAACATCGGCAGACCTGCGCCAACCCGCCTGTAGTCGAGGAAAGGGGGAGGAGTGGATGCATCCGGACTAGCGCACTCCTGTGCCGGTGATAGGTGACATGACCGCATCGAGGCCACCCATCCCTCCTACCAAGCTCCCCACCGAACACACCCTCGTGTCGCCCCACCATGGCAGTCGGCACACATCCTCGTGAGACCACCATCAATCGTGAGCCCATCGACGAGGGACACCAAATCGACCCTCAGCAGTAGCAAGGGAGCTCACCGGAGATGCCTCCTCGCGCCGCCCGTCGACATCCATGCGCCGGACCAGGAAGATCCCAACGCGGACACGACTAGCACGCCCAGCCAGCCACCCCCACCGCGCTGCCACCCCCACCAGCCCGTCGCCGAGGCAGGGGCGGCCGCTCGCAGATCATGTTGCCCACGACCCGCACCACCAGATCGGGTGGATCTGGGCTAGCCACCGCTGCAGCCTACACCATCTGCCAAGCGTGCTCCGCCTCCATCGATCCCGCCACCCGGCAGGAGCACCTATGCAGCCGCTGTTGCACCGCCGCGCCGTCGGCCCGGCCATGCGCTCTGCAGCCACGGCGCCCCGCGCGAGCGCCGCATCCCCCGCCCACGGCTGCATCCCGCGCTGCCTCGGCGTGGTTGGGGAGGAAGAAGGGCCCCCGCCGCCGGCCACCACGAGGGGCTTTGCCCTGGCGGCTCGGGCCGGCGGTGGGAGGGGAGAGAGAGGAGCGAATGGGGAGAAGGGGCGGGATGGCGGCGCCGCTACTTGAGTCGCTCGCGGGGACGACGTGGGGGCCTCTCTTTCTTCGCGCTGCTCCACTCGAGCCAGGTTAAGGGATATACAAGGAGAATCCCATGGTGTATGCTCTTTGCGGATGGTGTGGTGCTAGTCAATAATAGTCGGACGGGGGTCAATAGGAAGTTAGAGCTATGGAGACAAATCTTGGAACCGAAAGGTTTTAGACTTGGTAGAACCAAAACCAAGTACATGAGATGCGGTTTCAGTACGACTAGGCACGGGGAAGAGGAGGGGGTTAGCCTTGATGGGCAGGTGATGCCTCAGAAGGACACCTTTTGATATTTGGGGTCAATGCTGTGGAAGGATGTGGTATCGATGAAGATGTGAACCATCGAATCAAAGCCGGATGGATGAAGTGGCGCCAAGCTCCTGGCATTCTCTGTGACAAGAGAGTGCCACAAAAGCTAAAAGGGAAGTTCTATAGCACTGCGATTCGACCCGCAATGTTGTATGGCGCTGAGTGTTGTTGACTAAAAGGCGACATGTTCTACAGTTAGGTGTGGCGGAGATGCGCATGTTTAGATGGATGTGTGGCCACACAAGGAAGGACCGATCCGGAATGATGATATATGAGATGGAGTTGGGGTAGCACTGATTGAAGTGAAGCTTGTCCAACATCTTCTGAGATGGTTTGGGCATATTCAGCGCAGGCCTCCAGAAGCTCCAGTACATAGCGGACGGCTAAAGCGTGCTGATAATGTCAAGAGAGGTCGGGGTAGACCGAACCTTTTTTTTTTTTGAAAGGAAAGTCTTTTGGCACTTTATTGAAAGATTGATAGAGTTACATCTTGGAGTACATGCTGGAGCAGGAAGTTCGAAGTTCAGGGTAGACCGAACTTGACATGGGAGGAGTCCGTAAAGAGAGATCCGAAGGACTGGAGTATCACCAATGAACTAGCCATGGACAGGGGTGCGTGGAAGCTTGCTATCCATGTGCCAGAACCGTGAGTTGGCCGCGAGATCTTATGGGTTTCACCTCTAGCCTACCCCAACTTGTTTGGGACTAAAGGCTTTGTTGTTGTTGTTGTTGCTGCTGTACTGGTAGTAGAGTCGTAACTTTCAGTTTCTATATTGAACATTTCAATGAACTTGTATACGAATCTCTTCTAGATATACAAAAAGTATGAACTGGAGCAAACTTCCATAATATCACAACTCATCCGAATATCTTGAAACTTGGAAAAATGAATTTCTTTGTTGAGCCATGAGTAATACTAACAATTTGGCAAAGTTCTATGATACCACTGTGGTATGTAGGCTCATGTTAGTTGTATCAGAATTAATAATACGATAGTACAAGGATCCAGAGGATCAGGAAATCGAGCAGAGCCCTAAACTCCTAATGTGTATAACCTGAGAGAACAAAGTAAAGTAGCCAATGAAGAACGGAAGATATAGTATACATTACCTGCTACAAGCATTTAACCTGAAGATGAAGATCAGCTAATAATCTCTTCTGTCTTCTTGGATGAGGTTTCAGTGCATAAAGAACTGTCACTTGTGTCCTGAGAGTAGATATTCAACTTTTATAAACTCAAACTCTGTGATAGTTGATGCATATCTGTTATGAAGACAACTGTTTCATTTAAGTTGATTAACTGAATTGCCTTTTCATTCAGGTGCACACACTTATATGATACTCTGAGGCCTAGACTGATATATGAAGGCAACATTGATTCTCTCTGTGAACTCGTTGACATTCTGAAGGTCGAAGTGTTGGGCGAACAACTGAGTAGACGTGGTAAATCAGCAGCTGGACTCCGTCCAATATTGCAGAGGATACTTGCAGATGTTCTTGAGCGTCTGGCATTTTGTGCTCGGACTCATATTCGTGAGGGGGTACTATTTCAAATCTCTTGTGTGTGGCTGACGTTGTGTTTCTTCAGCCTCTTTTGTTTTCGTATGTACTGTGAGTATGGTTCCTTCAGTCAATCAGCTGTGATGCCCAACTGAAAAAATTATAATGAAAATGTCCTCTTTGCGCACAATAATCCTTTGAACTGCTTGGTATCAATTTTGGTCATCTGTATGAACATGGCTTCGCACATGGAAGCCTCTGCATGCATTGCACAGGTAATCGTGAGAGAAATCGGAGGTCGGTTACTTGTTATGAATTGTAAAAGAAGTGTATTTGATTGTGTTATTGTCCTGAAAATGAGCAATTGTTAGCACATTGACGGCTGTTTAAAAACTTGAAAGTTGGACTCAACTCGAAGCCTCTTGAAGTAACATATTGAGAAGCTTAAGCCCATAATTAGATCCCCATAACTCCTCTGTAGCTTACCCATCTTGCTTCTGCACAAGCATGACAGCCCTTAAAAGCTGAACTGGATATGATGATGCTGACTGCCAAGGCTGAGCCATAGGATTGAAAGGTGATCTTCCATGATTAAAGTGGAAGAAACTTGATCAGCAGATCTGAGTTCATAGGATAATACTCTTGCATTACTTTGTTTTGAACCTTATGTCATGTTTGCACCTAATGTTTTTTGTTTTCTGTCAAATACCTCATTCAATTGTTTAAACAAGTGCAAGTTCTTTTGAGCATGAAACAGCTGTTGTTTTATCTATTGAAACCTTTTACTTAATATTTATCATCTAACTATTTTTTCCAGATTGCAAATTTTCGCCCTTCTGACGAAGATCTGGATTATCCTGGAAAACTTGAGAGATCTACAATTTCAAGTGCTAATGTTAGTTTTCTTCTTATCGCAATACAAATTGGTTATTTCCTGTGCAACTCCTTTTGGTCCTATACATTCACTAAAATACTGTACTATTTTGCTGTATAGTCATGCTTGCACATTCTTGTATCTATATTTTGTCTCACAGATGTGCATGCAAGTTTATGGGTAGATTTTGGACTTAAATGCCCCCCCTCCTTGTCTGTATGTGCCAAGATTGCTTTTTCGCATGATGGCTATTTCTGATTTTAAGAAAGCAAATGGCGCTTCTAACTGAATCAGCATGGGAAGATCTAGTTGAGAAAGGATAACAAATTCTATTGCTTATGTTTCTATTTGTAGGTTAGTGACAACTCAGACATGTATGCGACATGGTACAGACCACTGGAGAAAACAGTTTCTTGCCTGTCAAAGCTATATCACTGCTTGGAATCTTCGGTTTTTACTGGATTAGCCCTTGTATTGTACCTCTCAAAGCTTATGTTGATTTCTCTGGTTAATTCTTCTTTTACTACTTGATGCCCTGTTCATTTGACTTGACATATCACTTAAATTTCACAGGAAGCCATAGAAGTTTGCTCAGCATCCCTTCAGGTCCCTTCTCCTTTTATCATTGTCCATGATCTTAAAAACATGCTATTTGCAGTTTCTGTATATGCAACATCTTATGTTAGTCTTAGAAACGAACTGTTGGTCCTGTGAACAGAGTGCAAGCAAGGTCATTGCAAAAAGAGCAACCCCAATGGATGGACAGCTTTTCCTAATTAAGCACCTTCTCATTTTAAGGGAACAGGTGGGCATACAACTATCTAATAGTCGTAATTAAATTCATTAATTCATCTGGCAACTCATTGATTATATGTTTACAGATTGCACCATTTGAGATTGAGTTCTCAGTCACACACAAGGAGCTGGATTTCTCCCATTTGCTGGTATGTGCAACTTTATCTTTTGCATGGGAATGGGAAGTATGGCTTATTTGTGCTGTATTCCATTGCATATTCATGTGAATTTGTTGCTGAAGCCTTGTATTCTGGATTACATTTGCTTTCATTATATATATTTTGCATACTATGTTACTATATTTTGTGCACTTTTTACTAGGGGTGTAGAATAACTTATTCTATACTCACGCTTACTTTAGCATTCCTATATATATATGTATCACATGTACCTGGGTATCACCTATCGAACAGTTGCGTTTATTCGGTTCCCTGGCACCCAGCTCGCTATTTTCTCTCTTCTAGTGATTTATCTCGTACCCATTGGCCGAACCATACGTTGCCTATGCGACAGGTTTTATGCGAGCGCAGGCCTGCACACTCTGTTGCAATAAATGGTCCCGCCCCAGATGGGTCACAACTGCCCTCATGAGGTTCCACCCCGTTATATGTATGACGCGCGTTAGGTTCGCTTGTCAACGACACACGCTACGCCATCCGTTCTGCTGACGCTCCTTGCCGGATGCGTCGCGGACAGCTCATACTCATACCGCTCCCTGTGTCCTGCTTCACAGTTCTAGCGCCGATTGCTTGTGTTGACTATACTATGCACCACGTTATTTTATCATCGCAACTGGGGCATACCCCAACAGGCATGTCCTTGGCTCGGCATCGTCGATGCTGGCTGCAGAGTGTGCCATCCGTCACCATGTTCTCCAGGTACCGGCCACGCTTGATCTGGACGGTCAACATGTGCGGCGATGATGATGTCTGATCTGGGAGCCGGGGTAGTTGTATCTGCAGCAGGGGGCTCGACAGGCATACAGCAGCCAGATCCTAGGATGTCACATCTTCGACTTTTATACTGAGAGAAAGGGAGATAAAGAGGACACAACCACCATTGTCACACGACCGTGCTCCATCTCCTAGAGTGCCGCCTAGCTCGGTCATTGGATCGGGGAGCACTGCCGCGTGATGTGGTTGCAGATTGGGCAGGGCTAAGCGAAGCCGGCGCCGCTTGCGGTGGGGATGCAGGAGAAGTGGAGGTGGAGGGAGTCGGCACCACGAGGGTGGAAGGGGGGCAACACGGTGCGGGCTGTGGGAATGAGCAGCCAGCAGCCGCTGTGGGGGTGTATCACGGTCATATAGTGGAATTCAGAGAAACAACAAGATACACACATGATCATCTCACAATATAGCGACTCCAGAGGCCTCTCCTAATTATGATACGAGATTACATGGGAATGCTGGAGACTGACCATGAACGGTGGCGGCTAAGGTTCGACCCAGAAGGCAAAAGATGCCAACTAGGGTTTTCAGTCGCTGGTTATATAGTCCAGAGAGCAGGTAATGGAGTAAAAGTAAAAGACATCAAAAGCAGCATAGGAGGAGTCCGTTAAGAGAGATCTGAAGATTGGAATATTACCAAAGAACTAGACATGGACAGGGTTGCATGGAAGTTAGCTATCCTCGTGCCAGAACCAAGTTGGTTTCGAGATCTTATGGTTTCAACTCTAGCCTACCCCAACTTGTATGGGACTAAAAGGCGTCTCATTGTGATGAGATCATAAAAGTTTGTACTCCCTCCGGTCCAAAATAAGTGTCGCAGTTTTGAAACCATAGGAGGAGTCCGTTAAGAGAGATCTGAAGATTGGAATATTACCAAAGAACTAGACATGGACAGGTTCGCATGGAAGTTAGCTATCCTCGTGCCAGAACCAAGTTGGTTTCGAGATCTTATGGTTTCAACTCTAGCCTACCCCAACTTGTATGGGACTAAAAGGCGTCTCATTGTGATGAGATCATAAAAGTTTGTACTCCCTCCGGTCCAAAATAAGTGTCTCGTTTCCTTTTGCTATATTTCAGTATAATAGAAGTGATCTGTTGGCAATACCAAATAAGATGCACCTATAATCTTGTCTTCTTTGGAGAAAACTTAAACCCTATGTTTTTCAAATGCACTCCCTACTTTTCCTTTGCATCTACTCCCTCCGTCCGGTGAAGAGTGTACATCTAGCTTCAAAATTTGTCCCGAAAGAGTGTATGTCTATCTTCCCAATGCACTTAAAGTAGAAAATCATTACTTCTCTCTCATCACACGGTAATCAAGACCAATAGCAATCCACACATGGTCTTCTTAATTTGTATATGCACTTAGCTCATTGGGGGTTGGGTAATTAAAGAGGAGAGAGATGGTGGCTTCCACCTTTCCAATGCAATTTTTGCTTAACTCCATAATTTGTCCTAAAATTTCTAGATGTACACTCTTCACCGGACGGAGGGAGTATCTGTAGTGAGCTTGGATTTTTGGAAGCTTGATTAAGGTTTTCAATAGTGTAATATCACTTTGACTTAATCATGTGATCTCCACAGGACCAAAGCTTTTTTTTATTATCATTTAGCTATCATCACGCTGATGTTATTTATCATGTTAGTTGATCATATTTCCTAGATAACCAAAACAAATCACGTGCTCCTTTTACAGGATCACTTAAGAAGGATTCTCAGGGGCCAGGTCTCATTATTTGACTGGTCAAGGTCAACATCACTTGCTAGGACCTTTTCTCCCCGCATTTTGGAGAATCAAATTGACGCCAGAAAAGTAAGCAACTTGAACCGACAGAATTTTGCCTTTTGGCTTACAAGTGATCATTTGCTATCAAGTGTAAGATGTTTTTGTTATTCTCCCATCGTTTGTACTATTAAGTTTCATGCACCAACCGGTAGAGTCAAAGTCTGAACCGCTGGAGAAGACTTACTTCAACAGCTACTAGAAAGCAGCATTCCATATCGTGACAATTGGAAATAAAGTGTGCAGATGTGCATGCATTTGTGAGCATAAGTCGGACTTTGCCTGTGCTGATGTACAAATGCATCTTCACATGTAATGAAGCTGTTGGCAGTTGCTAATGTCTAAAATATGGCAACACTGAATACTCAAACATGTTTGTTTAACCATTTGCGCTCAATTTTGTTGATTCCAGCTAATTTCCCTGCGAATACTCTTTTATTTCAGGAACTGGAGAAAGGCCTTAAATCTACTTGTGAAGAGTTTATAATGTCCATCACTAAACTAGTAGTGGACCCAATGCTTTTTCTTTTGTTACTAAGGTACGGTTAATCGAAACTTAGCCCTTTGTATTTTGTTTTGCTGTAATAAAATGTTCACTTTTCTCCCCACCGTTTCCTAAATAACACACAAAAGTTCCATTTAGTCTATTTGACCTCTAAAGTTGGGTCACATCCTTGGCCTCACCTTCCCGAAGCGTGGGTTTGTTTCCTTTACTAGTTTTGTTCTCTCTATGCCAAACCCTTCTCTTTCTCGTAAGAATGAGGTATAGGTAGGGCTAACACCGAGGCTGGTTTTAGGGTCTTTTTTATGTCATCCTGCTTTGCCCATGTGGCCTTCCCTTCAACTGGTTTTGGAGGCAGGTGCATTCTTGGTCTTGACACAGATAGGTCTAAGGACTTGCCGGTGTGTTCGGACCTCCTGCGCAGCGCTCCTCCGCGAGACTGGACATGGTGCCAGTCTGCTGGGGGTCTCCCAGCTGCATCCTGCGCAGGATCCAGAATGAACTTGGGATCTGGTTATTGAACTTGCTGCTCTGCTACTGCTTCAGGTTTGTCTCATGCTGCCGACAGAATAGAGTTGCCCTGCCCAGCTGGAACCTGTTTGATATTCTGCCTCAAGCAAGTGGGGCACTCCAATCGCATGGGGTTATACAGCTGGATGACCAGATGTCCAACTTGGCATGTCAAAATTTACAAGGAAAAGCAGTCATACAACCAAAGAGTTACCAACAGTACACATCAAGAAGTGCTGAATTGGCAACCATTAGCAGGAATAGAAGACACCGGTGCGTGCATAGTAGCTCAAGACCAGCCCGTACCCAATTCCCCACTTGTCACCTCCCCATTCCGTCCCTAATCCTAAATTATAATCGTCTGTTCTGCCTGTTCTCATTGTTTATAAGGCGGTAAAGCGACCTAAGGCGAGCACCACCCGCTCTGACGCCTAAGCGGCGCCTATGCCCCTAAAGCAGGCATATTTCTAAGCCGCTGTCAGGGCGCCTTATCACTTAAGCGTCTAAAGCAGGACGCCTTAGAAACAAGGCATGTTCTTTTGCCGTTAGTTTGACGAGCGTTTCTTTCAACGGGACTGATCGTATGTCATGAGCACTGAGAGCAAGCTCAGGTGGCCGTTGAGCGTGTGGGCGCTGTGTATAGGTCTTCTACGTGCAGAGTATCATGGGAGTGGAAGGGAAAGATGGAGGGGAGAAAGGTCTTCTACATGCAGAGCCATGAGAGTTGGAGGGAAAGATGGAGGGATGGCAGAGACAAGTAGAGAGGACGGGAGATAGAAGAAGGGTGACATGGACGCCATGATGTGCAAAACAAAACCAGGTTACATGACTTTCATATGTGGCCAATATACTCGAACTTGTAGCGGGCAAAACTAGCTCTAGGGGTGGGGGGTGGGGTGGTGGTAAACAGCATGATACATTGGATGTTATGTGGACATTGGAAATGCTGCAGAAGAGTAAAGTGGACTTCTTTCTTGCTGTAATAACTGTAGCAGTCCTGAAATGTTGCCATTTTGTATTGCAAGTTGTGACTATCTGAATCTCTAGTATTAATCAGGCCATCATTTTATAGTTCAGGCCAAACAGCGAAGCCAGAATGTGAGATGTGTGACCACAATCTTAGAAATCAGTGTTATATCCAGTGCTGTAGGCTATACTCTAAAATTTTGATTGTAACACGATTCACTTGTATGGCAGGTAACTGCTGTCAAAGTTGCACTGTCCTCAGGTAGCCAGGGCCAGAATTTGGATTCTGTTCTAGCAAAACCCCTTAAGACACAAGCATTTGCTTCATCCGATAAAGTTGCAGAGCTGGTTCAAAAGGTACATGTCATTTTATGAAAAGCTATTTACTACTGTGCTGCTTTTCATATGTTATGGAACTATTCATTCTGCCAAAACAGGTTGGGACTGCTATTCAACAAGATCTGCCCAAAGCAATGACCAAGTTGATGTTGTATTTGCAAAATCCGTCGACAAGATTAATTATATTCAAACCCATCAAGTAAGGTTCTACGTCCTACAACACCCATCAAGAATACCATGGCATTATTTATCCACTGAGTAGTAATGCTTACCTGGCCAAAGTTAGCTACCAACTTAAGTTTTTGCCATAAGAAATCATTCATATATTGATAGAAATCAAATCCTTGTTAGGGAAATAGCAACTTGTATTCCCAGGATGCCATACGCCGATATATATAAATGTACTGGAGCCCAAAGCGAGAGCTTGATGAAAGAACCTTTGTAGATCCTCATCATCCTTAGGGGCGGTATTACACAATTATGAATAGACAACTCTTTTCATTAAGTGGAGAAGTAAATAGGTACAAGAGTTCAGCAGCATGTGCGGGGATCAAAGCCTGCAAACTAGAGGTTCTTTGATCAAGCTCCGCTTCTACCCGTTTCTATTCTGTGTTGTCATTTATGCAAACTAGAGCACTTGAAGCATATCTCCACCTAGTACTGCTACAGACGCAATTTTTATATTTTTCAAAGGTCCCTAGTAGTTGAGCAAATTTTTACCTTACCATTCCACTGTTTTCGTAAAATCAGTACACTTCCATACATCATTGTCAATCGTGGTACTTTTTACTTGTGTGCATCATCTAGATTTTCACACAAGTACCTCGTTTAGTAAGTTGAAATGTGCTAAGCTGTACGCAGCTAACTTTTGGTTATGACTGAATACAAGATTGTCCTTTATTCATGTTTTCTTATACTATGAAATTCTAACATGTATGCTGACACTAGTGATTGTACACTGAAGAGGGTCAAACACTTTATGTACTACTAAAGTTGTTTTCTGCGAGTTTCTTCTTATGCTTTTTTCTTTGTTGTAGGTCGAATATAGTTGAGGCTCATATACAGCTACAGTCCCTTCTGAACTCAGAATACTCGGCTGAAGAAATTCAGTCTATTGGTATGCTGTCTATATCTGATCTGCAATCTCAGCTCGACAGTCTTCTGTAGCCCATACATTTTCATCTGTTTTGTTATGGTTTGTCCTCTGAGTCTTAGTGAAGAAGTGCACTCGATTGTTCAACTAGAGTGATGTTATTTTTAATCCTGTAATCAAATTTAAACACACTTTGATATGACATCAATCATGGTGGATGGCTAATACAAGATTGTTGCTAATGGGTTAGCATATCGGATTGATTATTTCGTTGCTCCTGTACTCACATACTAGAAGCATATGTGTGTTGCTCTTCGATTGTTTTTTTCCTTTCTTTGCTTTACCCCCTTTTATATGGAATTCGTTGCTTTGGCAATTGCCATTAGTGTGTCACAATCATAGGTTTTGTGTTTTTTCCATGGGCTAGCTTATGAATTTTTAGTTAGGCTGCAAGTAGTGGCTGCATTTTATTGGACACTGATTACATCTATTGAATGTTTGCATTTCTTGCATTCAACATCATAACAGGGCAACTAATAAAAACTATTTAAGATGCACCAATCCATTTGAATGTAACATGCACCAAAAACTACGTTCTAGGTCGTGTAAAAAAAACTATGTACGTTGCAGCAGAAAACTAATCTCCAGGACATTGGACAGAGAATCTTATTCCCGTTTTGACATGCGCAAGGAAAAATGACTAAGGCAAATGTCATCTAAGACATGGAGCTGTCGATTGTGTCTGCAATTATGTTTTCTACCTACATCCTGGTTTACTAGTCTCCTTGTATTTTAGATCATATTTTAACCATGATTTTAACTTATACTCCCTCCGTTCTGAATTACTTGTCGTAGGTATAGATGTATCTAGATGTATTTTAGTTCTAGATACATCTATTTCTGCGACAAGTAACTTCTAGATACATTCATTTTTGCGACGAGTAATTTGGAACGGAAGGAGTATAAGTTATACATAGAAATAACAATATCATTAGTAACTACATTCACATACAAATCCAGCAATATAATTTTCAGTGATGTGCATTAACATTTTGTAAGTTTAATACATGGTCAAACTTTGACAAAAATATGATGAGGACAAATAAACCTAGACGGAGATAGTACTCCATACACATCAGCTCCTTGCTAGTCAAACACTTCAACCAGTTAAAAATACTGCATTTCTTTTTAGCGAGGAGTGCTCCATGCAGTATTTTGTGTCTCATTGTCCTTGAAATATTTTGTCTCATTGTCTCACCCACTCTAGTTACATTGGCAATGACGTATTTATCCATGTATTAGATGGGATTGATCCACCGCCAAAGACGAAGAAGACCATCAAGAAAAGTTGCCTTACAACTGTTAAGAAACTCACCTAGAGAAAAAAAAGAACAGAAGTTCAGAAAAGAACAACATGAAAATAGCCACCAACATCCACCCACACGATGTCAATCACCATTTGAAGACCTACATTAGACTTTTTTTTAGGCTGCATCAAAGCACATACAATTTTGCCTAGATGTCCATATCAATGTGTTTTTTTAACACAATACAAATGCAAGGGCTCATATACATGTGCATACACTCACTCCTATAAACGCACATGTATACCCTATTCCTATGAGCACCTTCGAAAGACCGAGCCGTCATATTATCTTGAAATTTACGAAGTCGCCGTAGGCACCTTGTCATCAACGGAAACGTCTCCTCCCACCGAATGCGCATCGCCGGAAATCCTGAAATAAATCCAAAAATAAATACGAGCACCAGGATTTGAACCCTACTGGACTGGGGATATCACATTCCCTCTAACCATCCAATCACATGTTAAACAGGTAGGTTGTTAGCATTAGCTGCACCATGACTTGTGTGTTACATCTTGTTAGGACAGAAATATATTCTCTTTTGTTTACATATGTTGTTTAGTTTTGCTAGAGCACATCTAGATGTGCCATAATTATTGCACATCTAAGTCCTATGTCATTGATCTTACGTCGGGATGCTTGTGGATTTTTTTTTTCTTTTTTATGCTTGACTCATTCACTTAGATGTGTAATAACTAAAGCATATCTAGATGTGCCTTAGACACATCCTATGTTGTTTATCTCTATCTCTCCCTTGTGTAGATATTTTTCGGTTACCACAACCGAACCAACCTGTACTCCACGCATACAATCAATACTAGACCTACAGCGCGCCCTGGCACGCGGTGTCGGGGTCCAAACGTTGTGCCTAAGCGCGTGTGCCAACGAGGCAGGTTAGCATGTTTACTTGCGCATGATAAAGCAATAGTATTTATCCTGATTAATAACAACAGGAGTTGAGCACAAAGCAGAACCATTTAGTTTGATTAAGAGAAGCAGGGCATACAACTCAGTGATATAGAGCAGCAGAAGCAGTGGCAGCGAGATCAATATTGAGCAAGCAAACCACATTCAGGGCTAACAATGTCTTTTCCTTTGTAACATATGTTTCTGTCTTTCTTTTAAGATCAATGCTTGACCGTATCAGGAAAAAAGGTTCACCTTACAGAAATACAACAAGGGAAACAAAGAAACAACCTTAGTGACAAGCAGAAGCAGAATAGATAAACACATAAACCAAATCTAACGTTTGACAGGTGCATAAATTACAATAGCCTAGGGGTAGCAGTCTTATGCAGATATACATTGTCTGCTATCATCCATCTAGAACACTGGTTCATAGTACTCATTACAAAAAATTTACACTAAGGTTGCATAGGTGCATACTGCACTAATTCATAACACTTTAATAGAGGCACTAAAGCTAAGCACGGCACTTAAGCAAAGCTTGCTGATAAACCAAAAGGGCCTCAATTTCTTCTTGTGCCTGAAGCTTCAGTCATTCTCGTGGAAGAGGAAGTCTTCATCATCAAAGCGACTTGCACCACAGTTGTCCACGGCCCTCAGATGGCCAGAAACCGAGGAACTCATTAAACTCAGAGCAGTTAGACTCCTCATCATATGGATAAATGCCTATGGTCCAGATCGCATCAGTTGCTATGAAAGAAATTTGGGTGAGGTTCTCAGCTTCTTGACTGACGTAATAGAAATCCCACGCTACATCACTCACAATAGGAGAAGAACCTGAAGCCTCTCCTGAAGGCAGATAGTTGACTGCCGTTTTCTCAATATGAGCTACAAGCCTAGAACGAATACAACCGCTCTGGGTGCTCGCTTCCGCTGCCGAGATTACGACGAGCCGTCCAATGGTGACTACATGCACTGGCGACGACTCCGAAATTCCGACCTCCACCATGATTAACAAATTTTACCTAATTGAAGGAATGTAAATAGAGGCAACAAATATCTCATTTACACATGATCCAGTTGACTCAGAAAGCTTATCTAGAGGCCGCACTAGCATACTAAAATTATGTTTGATAGGGGATAACATGCAGATTTGCTAAATTACATGTTGAATGTATGATTACAGATGTAGCAGACCTGTGACAATGTGTGACGCCCTCGATTCAACCGTACACTAATCATATACGCAAATGTGTACGATCAAGATCAAGGACTCACGGAAGATATCACAACACAACTCTAGACACAAAATAAAATAATACAAGCTTTATATTACAAGCCAGGGGCCTCGAGGGCTCGAATACACAAGAGTCAGCGGAAGCAACAATATCTGAGTACAGACATGAGTTAAACAAGTTTGCCTTAAGAAGGCTAGCACAAAAACAATATCGATCGAAAAGGCAAGGCCTCCTGCCTGGGAGCCTCCTAACTACTCCAAGTCGTCAGCGGCCGTCACGTAGTAGTAGGCACCCTCAGGGTAGCAGTAGTCATCAATGGTGTCATCTGGCTCCTGAGATCCGTCATCTGGTCGCAACAATCGGGTATGGGGAAAAAGAGGTAGCAAAGCAGCCATGAGTACTCATCCAAAGTACTCACAAGACTTACATCAGATCTAAACTAAGTATGCATCTGTATCAAAGGAAATGGACTGTATCTGTGGACTAAACTGCAGAATGCCAGAATAGAGGAAAGGCTTAGTCCTATCGATGACTAGCATCTTCTGGAAACCACCATCTTGTAGCAACATGAGGGAGTAGAGTAGCATAAAGTAAAGTAGCAGTAGTGTTATCAACCTCGGCCAGAGATCCTTTCTCGACTCCCTGCGAGAAAGCAATCCCAGAGCCATACTATCCATTCATCATAACCATGTCTCATATCCATTTCTCATCTCAAGTATCCAGTTCTAGTTGTATCGATCGGGATACAACTCCAAGTGTCCGTTACCGTAGGACAGGCTATCGATAGATGTTTTCTTCCCTGCAGGGGTGCACCAACTTACCCACCACGCTCGATTAACTCCGGCCGGACACACTTTCCCGAGTCATTCCCGACCTCGGCCAAACAATACGCCGCAACCCGATCTAGGCTTAATAGAGAGGCCAGCACGCCAGACTAAACCTATGCCCCCAGGGGTCATGGGCCATCGCCCCGAGAACTCATGCACGTTGCGTGGGCGGCCGGTGAGCAGACCTAGCTACCTCCTTCAACAAGGCAGGAGCTTACGCAGTCCAACCCGGCGCGCGCCGCTCAGTCGCTGGCGTCTATGATGTATACGATGCAGAACGCCCATACTATGCCCACGTGATGGTTAGTGCTATCAGGTCAGAGGCCCCTCGGATCAAATATCCAAACCGTAGTGGATTAGGAGCACGCGGTAACGAGCAGAGACTCATGATTGATGTGACCCCGTCGCCCCGTCTCGAGTACTTGCGGCAAGGGCTAAGATTGCCCGGCCACGCCTCGTAAGTATCTCGCGGGCACCTTCCAGGTCAACCCGACTCCACATCACTCGCTAATAAGCTCGCGCGGGTACCCCTCAGGGCCGACCCGTCTTTAGTAACATGGTTTAGTATAAAGTCATAGTAACCATAGTAACTGTGTGTCTAACACCAAGGGGAAACCCGAGGAATCACCCGCGGTGAAATCCACTCGATGTTATCATCAAGGTGAACGTAAGAGGATCCACCCTCCAGGTTCACACTTGAGGGGTCGCACGACAGAGCCGTAACGGAAGTGGTTAAGGAGGAAATCACCTTCGATGACCTCGACCGTATAGCTACACTACAGGGATCTCATCAGGAGTGATGTAAGAGGTTCCACCCTCGGCACTCGATGGTAACTCTGTAGAGTCATACAACTAGGGGGGGTGATGTGCGGTGTCGGGGCCTGGACATCAATCACGTTGGTAGAGTCATCGAACATAAAGCGGGGCAACTGGGGCAAGGTGGGGGTCACCGATGGATCTCTAACCAACCTATACTAAGCATTTTAGGATAAGCAGGTAAGGTATGAAAGCAGGTAACAAAAACAGGCTATGCATCAGAGTAGGATCATACATAAAGCAGTAGCAGTTCTAATGCAAGCAAGAGAGGGAAAGAGATGGGTGATATCGGAATGCTCAAGGGGGGTTTGCTTGCCTGGTTGCTCTAGCAAGGAGGGGTCGTCGTCGACGTAGTCGATCACAGGGGCAACATCGGTCTGGGGGTCTATCGGAGAGAAGAGGGGGAAGAAACAGTAAATATAAAGCAACATAGCACCACAAAGCATAACATGGCAATAAGATGTGCCGGGTGTGACCTAACGTATGGCTACGCGATAAAGGTGAAGGGGGAAAACAACCGGGAATGTTTTCCCGGTTCCGGACCTGTGTCAGATAGATGACCGGAGGGGGAAAGTTCCATGTTCAGATAGTTAGGGGCATCTGACAGGTATGTGGGTAGTGTATGTTGGGGACCATAGTAATTTCAAAAAATTTCCTATGCACACGCAAGATCATGGTGATTCATAGCAACGAGAGGGGAGAGTGTTGTCCACGTACCCTCGTAGACCGAAAATGGAAGCATTAGCATAATGCGGTTGATGTAGTCGTACGTCTTCACGATCCGACCGATCCAAGTACCGAACGCACGACACCTCCGAGTTCAGCACACATTCAGCTCGATGACGTCCCGCGAACTCCAATCCAGTAGAGCTTCATGGTAGAGTCCGTCAGCACGACAGCGTGGTGACGATGATGATGTTCTACCGTCGCAGGGCTTCGCCTAAGCACTACTACGATATGATCGAGGTGGATTATGGTGGAAGGGGGCACCGCACACGGCTAAGAGATATAGAGATCAATTGTTGTGTCTATGGGGTGCCCCCTGGCCACGTATATAAAGGAGTGGAGGAGGAGGGGGCCGGCCAAGAGGAGGAGGCGCGCCCAAGGGGGGAATCCTACTCCAAGTAGGTTTTGCCCCCCCTTTCCTATTCCAACTAGGAGAAGGGGGAAGGAGGAGGTGGAGAGAAGGAAGGATAAGGGGGCCGCGCCCCCTTCCCTTTCCCAATTCGGATTGGGTCAAGGGGGGCTGCGCGCCACCTCCTGCTGCCTCTCCTCTTCCACTACTTTGGGCCCATGAGGCCCAATAACCCCCGGAACCATTCCGGTGTCCGAATATAGTCATCCAATATATCAATCTTCATGTCTCGACCATTTCGAGACTCCTCGTCATGTCCGTGATCACATCTGGGACTCCGAACAACCTTCGGTATGTCAAAACTCATAAACTCATAATATAACCAACATCGAAACGTTAAGCGTGCGGACCCTATGGGTTCGAGAACTATGTAGACATGACCGAGACATGTCTCCGGTCAATAACCAATAGCGGAACCTGGATGCTCATATTGGCTCCCACATATTCTACGAAGATCTTTATCGGTCAGACCGCATAACAACATAAATTGTTCCCTTTGTCATCGGTATGTTACTTGCCCGAGATTCGATCGTCGGTATCTCAATACCTAGTTCAATCTCGTTACCGGCAAGTCTCTTTACTCGTTCCGTAATACATCATTCCGCAACTAACTCATTTAGTTGCAATGCTTGCAAGGCTTAAGTGATGTGCATTACCGAGAGGGCCCAGAGATACCTCTCCGACAACCGGAGTGACAAATCCTAATCTCGAAATACGCCAACCCAACAAGTACCTTCGGAGACACCTGTAGAGCACCTTTATAATCACCCAGTTACGTTGTGACGTTTGGTGGCACACAAAGTGTTCCTCCGGTAAACGGGAGTTGCATAATCTCATAGTCATAGGAACATGTATAAGTCATGAAGAAAGCAATAGCAACAAACTAAACAATCAAGTGCTAAGCTAACAGAATGGTTCAAGTCAATCACATCATTCTCCTAATGATGTGATCCCGTTAATCAAATGACAACTCATGTCTATGGTTAGGAAACACAACCATCTTTGATCAACGAGGTAGTCAAGTAGAGGCATACTAGTGACACTTTGTTTGTCTATGTATCCACACATGTATTATGTCTCCGGTTAATACAATTCTAGCATGAAAAATAAACATTTATCATGATATAAGGAATTAAATAATAACTTTATTATTGCCTCTAGGGCATATTTCCTTCAGTCTCCTACTTGCACTAGAGTCAATAATCTAGTTGACATCACCATGTGATTTAATACCAATAGTTCACATCACCATGTGATTAATACCCATAGTTCACATCGACATGTGACCAACACCCAAAGGGTTTACTAGAGTCAATAATCTAGTTCACATCGCTATGTGATTAACACCCAAAGAGTACTAAGGTGTGATCATGTTTTGCTTGTGAGAGAAGTTTAGTCAACGGGTCTGCCACATTCAGATCTGTAAGTATTTTGCAAATTTCTATGTCAACAATGCTCTGCACAGAGCTACTCTAGCTAATTGCTCCCACTTTCAATATGTATCCAAATTGATATTTAGAGTCATCTAGATCAGTGTCAAAATTTTCATCGACGTAACCCTTTATGACGAACCCTTTTTTTTCACCTCCATAATCGAGAAACATATCCTTATTCCACTAAGGATAATTTTGACCGCTGTCCAGTGATCTACTCCTAGATCACTATTGTACTCCCTTGCAAAAAACAGTGTAGGGTATACAATAGATCTGGTACACAACATGGCATATTTTACAGAACCTATGGCCAAGGCATAGGGAATGACTTTCATTCTCTTTCTATCTTCTGCCGTGGTCGGGCTTTGAGTCTTACTCAGTTTCACACCTTGTATCACATGCAAGAACTCTTTCTTTGACTGTTCCATTTTGAACTAGTTCAAAATCTTGTCAAGGTATGTACTCATTGAAAAAACTTATCAAGCGTCTTGATCTATCTATATAGATCTTGATGCTCAATATGTAAGCAGCTTCACCGAGGTCTTTCTTTGAAAAACTCCTTTCAAACACTCCTTTATGCTTTGCAGAATAATTCTACATTATCTCCGATCAACAATATGTCATTCATATATACTTATCAGAAATGCTGTAGTGCTCCCACTCACTTTCTTGTAAATACAGGCTTCACCGCAAGTCTGTATAAAACTATATGCTTTGATCAACTTATCAAAGCATATATTCCAACTCCGAGATGCTTGCACCAGTCCATAGATGGATCGTTGGAGCTTGCATATTTTGTTAGCACCTTTAGGATTGACAAAACCTTCTGGTTGCATCATATACAACTCTTCTTTAATAAATCCATTAAGGAATGCAGTTTTGTTTATCCATTTGCCAGATTTCATAAAACGTGGCAATTGCTATCATGATTCGAACAGACTTAAGCATAGATACGAGTGAGAAACTCTCATCGTAGTCAACACCTTGAACTTGTCGAAAACCTTTTGCGACAATTCTAGCTTTGTAGATAGTAACACTACTATCAGAGTCCGTCTTCCTCTTGAAGATCCATTTAATCTCAATGGCTCACCAATCATCGGCAAGTCAATCAAAGTCCATACTTTGTTCTTATACATGGATCCCATCTCAGATTTCATGGCCTTAAACCATTTTGCGGAATCTGGGCTCATCATCGCTTCCTCATAGTTTGTAGGTTCGTCATGGTCAAGTAACATGACCTCCAGAACAGGATTACCGTACCACTCTGGTTGAGCTACGAAGTTCTGTAGTAACTTGATCTGAAGTTTCATGATCATCATCATTAACTTCCTCTCTTGTTGGTGTAGACATCACTGGAACTGATTTCTGTAATGAACTATTTTCCAATTCAGGAGAAGGTACAATTTGTTGGGGAACGTAGTAATTACAAAATTTTCCTACGCACATGCAAGATCATGGTGATGCATAGCAACGAGAGGGGAGAGTGTTGTCTACGTACCCTCGTAGACCGAAGCGTGACGCAACGTAGAGGAAGTAGTCGTACGTCTTCCCAGTCCAACCGATCCAAGCACCGTTACTCCGGCACCTCCGAGTTCTTGGCACACGTTCAGCTCGATGACGCTCCTCGGGCTCCGATCCAGCAAAGCTTCGGGGAGGAGTTCCGTCAGCACGACGACGTGGTGACGATCTTGATATTCAACCGTCGCAGGGCTTCACCTAAGCACCGCTACAATATGACTGAGGTGGAATATGGTGGAGGGGGGCACCGCACACGGCTAAGGAACGATCACGAAGATCAACTTGTGTGTTCTAGGGTGCCCCCTGCCCCCGTATATAAAGGAGCCAAGGGGAGGGGGCGGCCGGCCAAGGAGGGCGCGCCAAGGGGGAGTCCTACTCCCACCGGGAGTAGGACTCCCTTCTTTCCTAGTTGGAGAAGGAGAAGTGGGAAAGAGGAGGAAGAGGGAAAGGAAAGGGGGGGGGGCGCCGCCCCCCTCTCCTTGTCCTATTCGGACTAGGGAGGGGAGGGGCGCGCGGCCACCTCTTGCCTCCTTTCCTCTTCTCCCTTAGGGCCCATGTAGGCCCAATAACCCTCGGGGGGGTTCCGGTAACCCCCGGTACTCCGGTAAAATCCCGATTTCACCCGGAACGATTCCGATATCCAAATATAGGCTTCCAATATATCGATCTTTATGTCTCGACCATTTCGAGACTCCTCATCATGTCCATGATCACATCCGGGACTCTGAACAACCTTCGGTACATCAAAACTCATAAACTCATAATATAACTGTCATCGAAACCTTAAGCGTGCGGAACCTACGGGTTCGAGAACAATGTAGACATGACCGAGACATGTCTCCGGTCAATAACCAATAGTGGAACCTGGATGCTCATATTGGCTCCTACATATTCTACGAAGATCTTTATCGGTCAGACCGCATAACAACATACGTTGTTCCCTTTGTCATCGGTATGTTACTTGCCCGAGATTTGATCGTCGGTATCTCAATACCTAGTTCAATCTCGTTACCGGCAAGTCTCTTTACTCGTTCCGTAATACATCATCTCGCAACTAACTCATTAGTTGCAATGCTTGCAAGGCTTATGTGATGTGCATTACCGAGAGGGCCCAGAGATACCTCTCCGACAATCGGAGTGACAAATCCTAATCTCGAAATACGCCAACCCAACATTTACCTTTGGATACACCTGTAGAGCTCCTTTATAATCACCCAGTTACATTGTGACGTTTGGTAGCACACAAAGTGTTCCTCCGGCAAACGGGAGTTGCATAATCTCATAGTCATAGGAACATGTATAAGTCATGAAGAAAGCAATAGCAACATACTAAACGATCGGGTGCTAAGCTAATGGAATGGGTCATGTCAATCACATCATTCTCCTAATGATGTGATCCCATTAATCAAATAACAACTCTTTGTCTATGGTTAGGAAACATAACCATCTTTGATTAACGAGCTAGTCTAGTAGAGGCATACTAGTGACACTCTGTTTGTCTATGTATTCACACATGTATTATGTTTCCGGTTAATACAATTCTAGCATGAATAATAAACATTTATCATGAAATAAGGAAATAAATAATAACTTTATTATTGCCTCTAGGGCATATTTCCTTTAGTCTCCCACTTGCACTAGTCAATAATCTAGTTCACATCGCTATGTGATTAACACCCAAAGAGTACTAAGGTGTGATTATGTTTTGCCTGTGAGAGAAGTTTAGTCAACGGGTCTGCCATATTCAGATCCGTATGTATTTTGCAAATTTCTATGTCAACAATGCTCTGCACGGAGCTACTCTAGCTAATTGCTCCCACTTTCAATATGCATCCAGATTGAGACTTAGAATCATCTGGATCAGTGTCAAAGTTTGCATCGACGTAACCCTTTATGACGAACCTTTTGTCACCTCCATAATCGAGAAACATATCCTTATTCCACTAAGGATAATTTTGACCGCTGTCCAGTGATCTACTTCCTAGATCACTATTGTATTCCCTCGCTTAACACAGTGTAGGGTATACAATAGATCTGGTACACAGCATGGCATACTTTATAGAATCTATGGCTGAGGCATAGGGAATGACTTTCATTCTCTTTCTATCTTCTGCCGTGGTCGGGCTTTGAGTCTTACTCAATTTCACACCTTGCAACACAGGCAAGAACTCTTTCTTTGACTGTTCCATTTTGAACTACTTCAAAATCTTGTCAAGGTATGTACTCATTGAAAAAACTTATCAAGCGTCTTGATCTATCTCTATAGATCTTGATGCTCAATATGTAAGCAGCTTTACTGAGGTCTTTCTTTGAAAAACTCCTTTCAAATATTCCTTTATGCTTTCCAGAAAATTATACATTATTTCCGATCAACAATATGTCGTTCACATATACTTATCAGAAATGCTGTAGTGCTCCCACTCACTTTCTTGTAAATACAGGCTTCACCGCAAGTCTGTATAAAACTATATGCTTTGATCAACTTATCAAAGCGTATATTCCAACTCCGAGATTCTTGCACCAGTCCATAGATGGATCGCTGGAGCTTGCATATTTAGTTAACACCTTTAGGATCGACAAAACCTTCTAGTTGCATCGTATACAACTCTTCTTTAGTAAATCCATTAAGGAATGCAGTTTTGTTTATCCATTTTCCAGATTTTATAAAATGCAGCAATTACTAACATGATTCGGACAGACTTAAGCATAGATACGAGTGAGAAAATCTCATCGTAGTCAACACCTTGAACTTGTCGAAAACCTTTTGTGACAATTCTAGCTTTGTAGATAGTAACACTACTATCAGCGTCCGTCTTCCTCTTGAAGATCCATTTATTTTCTATGGCTTGCCGATCATCGGGCAAATCCAGCAAAGTCCATACTTTGTTCTCATACATGGATCATATCTCAGATTTTATGGCCTCAAACCATTTCACGGAATCTGGGCTCATCATCGCTTCCTCATAGTTCGCAAGTTCGTCATGGTCTAGTAACATGACTTCCAGAACAGGATTACCGTACCACTCTGGTGCGGATCTCACTCTGGTTTACCTACGAGATTCGGTAGTAACTTGATCTAAAGTTACATGATCATCATCATTAGCTTCCTCACTAATTGGTGTAGTAGTCACAGGAACAGATTTCTGTGATGAACTACTTTCCAATAAGGGAGCAGGTACAGTTACCTCATCAAGTTCTACTTTCCTCCCACTCACTTCTTTCGAGAGAAACTCCTTCTCTAGAAAAACTCTGAATTTAGCAACAAAAGTCTTGCCTTCAGATTTGTGATAGAAGGTGTACCCAACAGTCTCCTTTGGGTATCCTATGAAGACATATTTCTCCGATTTGGGTTTGAGCTTATTAGGATGAAACTTTTTCATATAAGCATCACAACCCCAAACTTTAAGAAATGACAACTTTGGTTTCTTGCCAAACCACAGTTCAGATTGTGTCGTCTCAACGGACTTAGATGGTGCCCTATTTAACGTGAATGCAGCTGTCTCTAATGCATAACCCCAAAACGATAGTGGTAGATCGGTAAGAGACATCATAGATCGCACCATATCTAATAAAGTACGGTTATGACGTTCGGACACAGCATTATGCTGTGGTGTTCCAGGTGTCGTGAGTAGTGAAACTATTTCACATTGTTTTTAACTGAAGGCCAACCTCGTAACTCAAATATTTTACTTCTGCGATCATATCGTAGAAACTTTCATTTTTGTTACGATGATTCTCCACTTCACTCTGAAATTCTTTGAATTTTTCAACTATTTCAGACTTGTGTTTCATTAAGTAGATATACCCATATCTGCTCAAATCATCTGTGAAGATCAGAAAATAATGATACCTGCCACGAGCCTTAATATTCATCGGACCACATACATCAGTATGTATGATTTCCAACAAATCTGTCGCTCGCTCCATTGTTCCGGAGAACGGAGTCTTAGTCATCTTGCCCATGAGGCATGGTTCGCAAGCATCAACTGATTCATAATCAAGTGATTCCAAAAGCCCATCAGTATGGATTTTCTTCATGCGCTTTACACCAATATGACCTAAACGGCAGTGCCACAAATAAATTACACCATCATTATTAACTTTGCATCTTTTGGTTTCAATATTATGAATATGTGTATCACTATGATCAAGATCCAACAAACCATTTTCATTGGGTGTGTAACCATATAAGGTTTTATTCATGTAAACAGAACAACAATTTATTCTCTTACTTAAATGAATAACCGTATTGCAATAAACATGATCAAATCATATTCATGCTCAACGCAAACACCAAATAATACTTATTTAGGTTCAACACCAATCCCAAAAGTATAGGGAGTGTGCGATGATGTGATCATATCAATCTTGGAACCACTTCCAACACACATCGTCACTTCACCCTTAACTAGTCTCTATTTATTCTGCAACTCCCGTTTCGAGTTACTAATCTTAGCAACTGAACTAGTATCAAATACTGAGGGGTTGCTATAAACACTAGTAAAGTACACATCAATAACATGTATATCAAATATACTTATGTTCACTTTGCCATCCTTCTTATCCGCCAATCACTTGGGATAGTTCCGCTTCCAGTGACCAGTCCCTTTGCAGTAGAAGCACTCAGTTTCAGGCTTAGGTCCAGACTTGGGTTTTCACTTGACAGCAACTTGCTTGCCGTTCTTCTTGAAGTTCCCCTTTCTTCCCTTTGCCCTTTTCTTGAAACTAGTGATCTTGTCAACCATCAACACTTGATGTTTTTCTCGATTTCTACCTTCGTCAATTTCAGCATTATGAAGAGCTTGGGAATCGTTTCCATTATCCCTTGCATATCATAGTTCAACACGAAGTTCTACTAACTTGGTGATGGTGACTAGAGAATTCTGTCAATCACTATCTTATCTGGAAGATTAACTCCCACTTGATTCAAGCGATTGTAGTACCCAGACAATCTGAGCACATGCTCACTAGTTGAGCGATTCTCCTCCATCTTTTAGCTATAGAACTTGTTGGAGACTTCATATCTCTCAACTCGGGTATTTGCTTGAAATATTAACTTCAACTCCTGGAACATCTCATATGGTCCATGACGTTCAAAACGTCTTTGAAGTCCCGATTCTAAGCCGTTAAGCATGGTGCACTAAACTATCAAGTAGTCATCATATTGAGCTAGCCAAACGTTCATAACGTCTACATCTGCTCCTGCAATAGGTCTGTTACCTAGCGGTGCATCAAGGACATAATTCTTCTGTGCAGCAATGAGGATAAACCTCAGATCACGGATCCAATCCGCATCATTGCTACTAACATCTTTCAACACAATTTTCTCTAGGAACGTATCAAAATAAACATATGAAAGCAACAACACGAGCTGTTGGTCTACAACATAGATATGCTAATACTACCAGGACTAAGTTCATGATAAATTAAAGTTCAATTAATCATATTACTTAAGAACTCCCACTTAGATAGACATCCCTCTAATCATCTAAGTGATCATGTGATCCAAATCAACTAAACCATAACCGATCATCACGTGAAATGGAGTAGTTTTCAATGGTGAACATCGCTATGTTGATCATATCTACTATATGATTCACGCTCGACCTTTCGGTCTCAGTGTTCCGAGACCATATCTGCATATGCTAGGCTCGTCAAGTTTAACCTGAGTATTCTGCGTGTGCAAAACTGGCTTGCACCCGTTGTAGATGGACGTAGAGCTTATCACACCCGATCATCACGTGGTGTTTGGGCACGACGAACTTTGGCAACGGTGCATACTCAGGGAGAACACTTTTTATCTTGAAATTTAGTGAGAGATCATCTTATAATGCTACCGTCAATCAAAGCAAGATAAGATGCATAAAAGATAAACATCACATGCAATCAATATAAGTGATATGATATGGCCATCATCATCTTGTGCTTGTGATCTCCATCTCCGAAGCACCGTCATGATCACTATCGTCACCGGCGCGACACCTTGATCTCCATCGTAGCATCGTTGTCGTCTCGCCAATCTTATGCTTCTATGACTATCGCTACCGCTTAGTGATAAAGTAAAGCATTACAGGGCGATTGCATTGCATACAATAAAGCGACAACCATATGGCTCCTGCCAGTTGCCGATAACTTGGTTACAAAACATGATCATCTCATACAATAAAATTTAGCATCATTCCTTGACCATATCACATCACAACATGCCCTGCAAAAACAAGTTAGACGTCCTCTACTTTGTTTGTTGCAAGTTTTACGTGGCTGCTACGGGCTTAAGGAAGAACCAATCTTACCTACGCATCAAAACCACAACGATAGTTTGTCAAGTTGGTGCTGTTTTAACCTTCGCAAGGACCGGGCGTAGCCATACTCGGTTCAACTAAATTTGGAGAAACTAACACCCGCCAGCCACCTGTGTGCAAAGCACGGCGGTAGAACCAGTCTCGCGTAAGCGTACGCGTAATGTTGGTCCGGGCCGCTTCATCCAACAATACCGCCGAACCAAAGTATGACATGCTGGTAAGCAGTATGACTTATATCGCCCACAACTCACTTGTGTTCTACTCGTGCATATAACATCAAACCATAAAACCTAGGCTCGGATGCCACTGTTGGGGAACGTAGTAATTTCAAAATTTTCCTACGCACACGCAAGATCATGGTGATGCATAGCAACGAGAGGGGAGAGTGTTGTCTATGTACCCTCGTAGACCGAAGCGGAAGCGTTGACGCAACATAGAGGAAGTAGTCGTACGTCTTCCCGGTCCAACCGATCCAAGCACCGTTACTCCGGCACCTCCGAGTTCTTGGCACACGTTCAGCTCAATGACGCTCCCCGGGCTCCGATCCAGCAAAGCTTCGGGGAGGAGTTCCGTCAGCACGACGGCGTGGTGACGATCTTGATGTTCAACCGTCGGAGGGCTTCGCCTAAGCACTGCTACAATATGACCGAGGTGGAATATGGTGGAGGGGGGCACCGCACACGGCTAAGGAACGATCACGAAGATCAACTTGTGTGTTCTAGGGTGCCCCCTTGCCCCCATATATAAAGGAGCCAAGGGGAGGGGGCGGCCGGCCAAGGAGGGCGCGCCAAGGGGGAGTCCTACTCCCACCGGGAGTAGGACTCCCTTCTTCCCTAGTTGGAGAAGGAGAAGTGGGAAAGAGGGAAAGGAAGGGGGGGGCGCCGCCCCCCTCTCCTTGTCCTATTCGGACTAGGGAGGGGAGGGGCGCGCGGCCACCTCTTGCCTCCTTTCCTCTTCTCCCTTAGGGCCCATGTAGGCCCAATAACCCCCGGGGGGGTTCCGGTAACCCCCGGTACTCCGGTAAAATCCCGATTTCACCCGGAACGATTCCGATATCCAAATATAGGCTTCCAATATATCGATCTTTATGTCTCGACCATTTCGAGACTCCTCGTCATGTCCATGATCACATCCGGGACTCCGAACAACCTTCGGTACATCAAAACTCATAAACTCATAATATAACTGTCATCGAAACCTTAAGCGTGCGGACCCTACGGGTTCAGAACAATGTAGAAATGACCGAGACATGTCTCCGGTCAATAACCAATAGCAGAACCTGGATGCTCATATTGGCTCCTACATATTCTACGAAGATCTTTATTGGTCAGACCGCATAACAACATACGTTGTTCCCTTTGTCATCGGTATGTTACTTGCCCGAGATTTGATCGTCGGTATCTCAATACCTAGTTCAATCTCGTTACCGGCAAGTCTCTTTACTCGTTCCGTAATACATCATCTCGCAACTAACTCATTAGTTGCAATGCTTGCAAGGCTTATGTGATGTGCATTACCGAGAGTGCCCAGAGATACCTCTCCGATAATCGGAGTGACAAATCCTAATCTCGAAATATGCCAACCCAACATTTACCTTTGGAGACACCTGTAGAGCTCCTTTATAATCACCCAGTTACGTTGTGACGTTTGGTAGCACACAAAGTTTGCCGGAGGCAAACGGGAGTTGCATAATCTCATAGTCATAGGAACATGTATAAGTCATGAAGAAAGCAATAGCAACATACTAAACGATCGGGTGCTAAGCTAATGGAATGGGTCATGTCAATCACATCATTCTCCTAATGATGTGATCCCGTTAATCAAATAACAACTCTTTGTCTATGGTTAGGAAACATAACCATCTTTGATTAACGAGCTAGTCTAGTAGAGGCATACTAGTGACACTCTGTTTGTCTATGTATTCACACATGTATTATGTTTCCGGTTAATACAATTCTAGCATGAATAATAAACATTTATAATGAAATAAGGAAATAAATAATAACTTTATTATTGCCTCTAGGGCATATTTCCTTCACAATTACCTTATCAAGTTCCACTTTCCTCCCACTCACTTCTTTCGAGAGAAACTCCTTCTCTAGAAAGGATCTCTCAACAACGAATATCTTGCCTTCGGATCTATGATAGAAGGTGTACCCAACAGTTTGTTTTGGGTATCCTATGAAGATTTACTTCTCCGATTTGGGTTCGAGCTTATCATGTTGAAACTTTTTCACATAAGCATCACAGTCCCAAACTTTAAGAAACGACAGCTTAGGTTTCTCGCCAAACCATAGTTCATACGGTGTCATCTCCACGGATTTAGATGGTGCCCTATTTAACGTGAATGTCGCTGTCTCTAATGCATAACCCCAAAATGATAGTGGTAAGTTGGTAAGAGACATCATAGATCGCACCATATCTAATAAAGTACAGTTACGACGTTCGGACACACCATTACGCTGTGGTGTTCCAGGTGGCGTGAGTAGTGAAACTATTTCACATTGTTTTAACTGAAGGCCAAACTCGTAACTCAAATATTTTCCTTCTGCGATCATATCGTAGAAACTTTTATTTTTGTTACGATGATTCTCCACTTCACTCTGAAATTCTTTGAACTTTTCAAATGTTTCAGACTTGTGTTTCATCAAGTAGATATACTCATATCTGCTCAAATCATCTGTGAAGATCAGAAAATAATGATACCCGCCGCGAGCCTCAATATTCATCAGACCACACACATTTGTATGTATGATTTCCAGCAAATTTGTTGCTCGCTCCATAGTTCCGGAGAACGGCGTTTTAGTCATATTGCCCATGAGGCACGGTTCGCAAGTACCAAGTGATTCATAATCAAGTGGTTCCAAAAGTCCATCAGTATGGAGTTTCTTCATGCGCTTTATACCGATATGACCTAAACGGCAGTGCCACAAATAATTTGCACTATAATTATTAACTTTGCATCTTTTGGCTTCAATATTATGAAAATGTGTATCACCATGATCGAGATCCAACAAACCATTTTCATTGGGTGTATGACCATAGAAGGTTTTATTCATGTAAACAGAACAACAATTATTCTCTAACTTACATGAATAACCGTATTGCAATAAACATGATCCAATCATATTCATGCTCAACGCAAACATTTATTTTAGGTTTAACACTAATCCCGAAAGTATAGGGAGTGTGCGATGATGATCATATCAATCTTGGAACCATTTCCAATACACATCGTCACTTCACCCTTAACTAGTCTCTGTTCATTCTGCAACTCCCATTTCGAGTTACTATTCTTAGCAACTGAACTAGTATCAAATACCGAGGGGTTGCTATAAACACTAGTAAAGTACACATCAATAACATGTATATCTAATATACCTTTGTTCACCTCGCCATCCTTCTTATCCGCCAAATACTTGGGGCAGTTCCGCTTCTAGTGACCAGTCCCTTTGCAGTAGAAGCACTCAGTCTCAGGCTTAGGTCCAGACTTGGGCTTCTTCACTTGAGCAGCAACTTGCTTGCCGTTCTTCTTGAAGTTCCCCTTCTTCCCTTTGCCCTTTTATTGAAACTAGTGGTCTTTGTCAACCATCAACACTTGATGCTTTTCTTGATTTCTACCTTCGTCAATTTCAGCATCACGAAGAGCTTGGGAGTTACTTTTGTCATCTCTTGCATATTATAGTTCATCACTAAGTTCTAGTAACTCGGTGATAGTGACTAGAGAACTTTGTCAATTACTCTCTTATCTGGAAGATTAACTCCCACTTGATTCAAGACACTGTAGTACTTAGACAATCTGAGCACATGCTCACTGGTTGAGCTATTCTCCTCCATCTTGTAGGCAAAGTACTGTCAGAGGTCTCTTACCTCTCGACACGAGCATGAGTATGAAATACCAATTTAAACTCTTGGAACATCTTATATGCTCCATGGCGTTCAAAACGTCTTTGAAGCCCCGATTCTAAGCCGTTAAGCATGGTGCACTAAACTATCAAGTAGTCATCATATTGAGCTAGCCAAACGTTCATAACGTCTGCATCTGCTCCTGCAATAGGTCTGTCACCTAGCGGTGCATCAAGGACATAATTATTCTGTGCAGCAATGAGGATAAACCTCAGATCACGGACTAACATCTTTCAACTTAGTTTTCTCTAGGAACATATCAAAAATAAAACAGGGGAGCTAAACGCGAGCTATTGATCTATAACATAGATATGCTAATACTACCAAGACTAAGTTCATGATAAATTTAAGTTCAATTAATCATATTACTTAAGAACTCCCACTTAGAAAGACATCCCTCTAATCTTCTAAGTGATCACGTGATCCAAATCAACTAAACCATAACCGATCATCACGTGAAATGGAGTAGCTTTCAATGGTGAACATCAATATGTTGATCATATCTACTATATGATTCACGCTCGACCTTTCGGTCTCAGTGTTCCGAGACCATATCTGCATATGCTAGGCTCGTCAAGTTTAACCTGAGTATTCTGCGTGTGCAAAACTGGCTTGCACCCGTTGTAGATGGACGTAGAGCTTATCACACCCGATCATCACGTGGTGTTTGGGCACGACGAACTTTGGCAACGGTGCATACTCAGGGAGAACACTTTTTATCTTGAAATTTAGTGAGAGATCATCTTATAATGCTACCGTCAATCAAAGCAAGATAAGATGCATAAAAGATAAACATCACATGCAATCAATATAAGTGATATGATATGTCCATCATCATCTTGTGCTTGTGATCTCCATCTCCGAAGCACCGTCATGATCACTATCATCACCGGCGCGACACCTTGATCGCCATCGTAGCATCGTTGTCGTCTCGCCAATCTTATTCTTCTACGACTATCGCTACCGCTTAGTGATAAAGTAAAGCATTACAGGGCGATTGCATTGCATACAATAAAGCAACAACCATATGGCTCCTGCCAGTTGCCGATAACTCGGTTACAAAACATGATCATCTCATACAATAAAATTTAGCATCATGTCTTGACCATATCACATCACAACATGCCCTGCAAAAACAAGTTAGACGTCCTCTACTTTGTTGTTGCAAGTTTTACGTGGCTGCTACGGGCTTAGCAAGAACCGTTCTTACCTACGCATCAAAACCACAACGATAGTTTGTCAAGTTGATGCTGTTTTAACCTTCACAAGGACCGGGCGTAGCCACACTTGGTTCAACTAAAGTTGGAGAAACTGACACCCGCCAGCCACCTGTGTGCAAAGCACGTCGGTAGAACCAGTCTCGCATAAGCGTACGCGTAATGTCGGTCCGGGACGCTTCATCCAACAATACCGCCGAACCAAAGTATGACATGCTGGTAAGCAGTATGACTTATATCGCCCACAACTCACTTGTGTTCTACTCGTGCATATAACATCAACGCATAAAACCTGGCTCGGATGCCACTGTTGGGGAACGTAGTAATTTCAAAAAATTTCCTACGCACACGCAAGATCATGGTGATGCAAAGCAACGAGAGGGGAGAGTGTTGTCCACGTACCCTCGTAGACCGAAAGTGGAAGCGTTAGCACAACGTGGTTGATGTAGTCGTATGTCTTCACGATCCGACCGATCCAAGTACCGAACGCACGGCACCTCCGAGTTCAGCACACGTTCAGCTCGATGACGTCCCGCGAACTCCAATCCAGTAGTGCTTCACGGGAGAGTTCCGTCAGCACGACGGCTTGGTGACGATGATGATGTTCTACCATCGCAGGGCTTCGCCTAAGCACTACTACGATATGATCGAGGTGGATTATGGTGGAAGGGGGCACCGCACACGGCTAAGAGATCTAGAGATCAATTGTTGTGTCTATGGGGTGCCCCCTGGCCACGTATATAAAGGAGTGGAGGAGGAGGGGGCCGGCCAAGAGGAGGAGGCGCGCCCAAGGGGGGCAATCCTACTCCAAGTAGGTTTTGCCCCCCCCCTTTCCTATTCCAACTAGGAGAAGGGGGAAGGAGGAGGTGGAGAGAAGGAAGGAGAAGGGGGCCGCACCCCTTCCCTTTCCCAATTCGGATTGGGGCAAGGGGGGCTGCGCGCCACCTTCTGCTGCCTCTCCTCTTCCACTACTTTGGGCCCATGAGGCCCAATAACCCCCCCCCCCCCCGGGGGGGGGGGGTTCCGGTAACCCCCCGGTACTCCGGTATATATCCGATAACCCCCGGAACCATTCCAGTGTCCGAATATAGTCGTCCAATATATCAATATTCATGTCTCGACCATTTCGAGACTCCTCGTCATGTCCGTGATCACATCCGGGACTCCGAAAAACCTTCGGTACATCAAAACTCATAAACTCATAATATAACCAGCATCGAAACGTTAAGCGTGCGGACCCTATGGGTTCGAGAACTATGTAGACATGACCGAGACATGTCTCCGGTCAATAACCAATAGCGGAACCTGGATGCTCATATTGGCTCCCACATATTCTACGAAGATCTTTATCGGTCAGACCACATAACAACATACGTTGTTCCCTTTGTCATCGGTATGTTACTTGCCCGAGATTCGATCGTCGGTATCTCAATACCTAGTTCAATCTCGTTACCGGCAAGTCTCTTTACTCGTTCCGTAATACATCATTCCGCAACTAACTCATTTAGTTGCAATGCTTGCAAGGCTTAAGTGATGTGCATTACCGAGAGGGCCGAGAGATACCTCTCCGACAATCGGAGTGACAAATCCTAATCTCGAAATACGCCAACCCAACAAGTACCTTCAGAGACACCTGTAGAGCACCTTTATAATCACCCAGTTACGTTGTGACGTTTGGTGGCACACAAAGTGTTCCTTCGGTAAACGGGAGTTGCATAATCTCATAGTCATAGGAACATGTATAAGTCATGAAGAAAGCAATAGCAACAAACTAAACGATCAAGTGCTAAGCTAACGGAATGGGTCAAGTCAATCACATCATTCTCCTAATGATGTGATCCCGTTAATCAAATGACAACTCATGTCTATGGTTAGGAAACACAACCATCTTTGATCAACGAGCTAGTCAAGTAGAGGCATACTAGTGACACTCTGTTTGTCTATGTATCCACACATGTATTATGTTTTCGGTTAATACAATTCTAGCATGAATAATAAACATTTATCATGATATAAGGAAATAAATAATAACTTTATTATTGCCTCTAGGGCATATTTCCTTCATTGTATTCAGGTTCGTCTCGTCGTTCTGAGCAACTTTCATGTACAAAGTTTTTCCGTCCGAGCTACCGTTTATTTTAGATTAATTTTCAAACCTTTAATTGAATTACTAATTTTTGGATTTAATTTAATTTGAAAATGAATTAATATTTAATTACTATCGGTACACAGAAGTGTACCCAGCAAATGCAACAAAGAGGCTGACTGGTGGGTCCAGTCAGCTGAGTCAGCCGCTGACAAGTCAGCCTTATCCACTAGAACAGTGGAGTGGTCCCACCTGTCATTGTTTCAACCGTTTAATCAGTGGTTAAATTTAACCCAGGGCAAAATACAGGGGAGGCCCCACATGTCAGGGAGTAATTAGGTTAGTTAATTAGCCAATTTAATTAAGTTGTGGTTAATTAGGAGGCGGGTCCCAGCAGTCAGTGGCACTAGACGTCATTAGCGGCTGGGTTAAGCGGACACGTCAGCGGCACCAACGTTTAGCCGCCGGCGACGAAAACACGGCGGCGACGCACGGGATGTCATCAGAAAACGGCTACATGCCACCAAAACGGGCGCCGCTGGTCGCGTTCGAACGCGCTTGAAGTCCCGCGTCCAACGGTTCTAGGGGCAGGAGCGAGGGAGGTCCCAAGCGACGCCAGCGACGGGAAAAGGCGATGGCCGAATCTCGATGAGCTCGGTTTCAGGGTCGCAGCGTATGGCGAGGCGACCCAAGGGCATCAGATGGTTCCTGGGGGCTCAGGAACACGAGGCAAAGCTCAGTCGTGAGTCCTGCGAGCTGTGGCCACGACGGAGACTCAAACGACGGTGATGAGTCCTCGGACGCGGTAGCGGTGGTAGCTAGTGGGGGAGCCAGAGCTCAAGGGAAGAGGGGAGGATGTGGGGGCTCACAGAGGGCCGGTAGGGGGCTCAGGCGAGCCAGGGGGTGCCGGAGTCGAGGGGATCGACGGCCTCCGGCGAAGGGGATCGAGGCAGATGGCGTCGAGGCGGCTCGCCGGCTCCAACTAGTGGCTCAGGCGATGGAGGAGATGACGGCGGTCCTCCTGGACAGCAGCTCGGGCGCCGGGGAGCTCAGTGGCCATGAGGGCGTGAGTGGACGCCGGCGATGGCACTCGGGTGAGAGGGGAGAAGCGGAACCGGGGCGACAGGGGGAGAGCGACGGGGGGAGGGGGAAGTGGACCTGGGGCTAGGGTTAGCCTGGGGTGGACGGCGCCCTTATCCGCCCGCGTAACTGCAGCGGTATGGACGGCGAGCCGGTCCGGCGACGACCGCGGGCGCGGACGCTCGGTCGCACGCACAGTGGATGAAGACGACTCGGGAGGGGGAGCTGGGCCGGCTGGGTGTGCGGCCAGCTGTGCCGTGGCCCAGTTGGGTCGTGAGTTATTTTTTTGTCTTTTCTTTTTCTTTTTCAATTTCTTTTCTGTTTATTTAGACTTTCAAATTGTTTTAGTTTTTTTAAATCATATAGTTAGCACCTAAATTAGTAATAGTAGTTATACCACCGCCTCAATTATCTTTTTAGTTATAAAAATGTGGTTTTCAATAATTTTATCATTTAAGAGATGTTTAAATAATTGTTTCAGCTGTTGTTTTACTTATCTTAGAGCATTTAATTATTTTATAAAATGTGGTTTCTTGACCAAATTAATGTATGGATTATTTGCCGCAAACTGAACATTTTAGTTTTAATGTTTGAAAACTTTTGATGTTTGCCATTAACTCAAATTTGAATTTGAATCGCTTTGAACTAACGCGGGATTAACAACAGTAATTGTGGTGACGTGGCATCATTAGCAGGGTATTACTGTAGCTTAAATATACGGGCGTCACAATTCTCCTCCACTACAAGAAATCTCGTCTCGAGATTTAAGAGGGGAAGGGAGGTGGAAGGGATTTGGTTACGAAATTCTAATGAGCGTCCTCAATCTTGGTTGCTCTTCTTGAAGCTGTCGATCCATTATGTTGATGTCTTCATTTCTCTGCTTCAGGTCATGATGATGTAGTACGCATCCTTTCTTCGGGATCTTCATCATACTTACGAAAGAATAAAGGGTGGTTATTCCGAAAGAACGGACCTCTGCAAGGTTGACTACCTGGTCGATAACATCGGGGAAGGTGGCAGAGAGTAACTCTCGAATTGAAACTTGAGAAAAAAATCGAGAGCTAAATAAGAAGGTATCCTGGGAAGTTTCGAGTGGGCAGGCAAACGTTCGATGCCTGAAATGGGGCGTGAAAGGGGTTCAAATCACGGGAATAAGTATTGTGTCTGATTCAAAAGTAGCTTACTAGGAAGATGACCCATGAATTACATACGAGATCAAGCGCGAGGAATAACTTTGGGAACCGGGGGTGTACAGGAGAGTCAGGTTTCGATCCTGTGGGACTGTGGGTTATGGGCCCACCATGTGGGTTAAAAGTAGAAAAGGCGGTGATATTTTGCACAGTCATGATAACAACGCATGTCAGAGGATAGCCTATCAATTATGTCGGCAACGTCGGTACCAAGGGCAAGGGATGGAGAGAACCATCTTCCTGCTCGTTGAACGAGGCGGACCAATAGGTAAAGTTCTCATCCATCGGTGGTTACCGGAATGTCATCAACAATAGTAACAGGGTCTTGCTGACATAATTGTACACCGAGGGGGTTACATAAGCAGGAGAATATTACTGCTTAGATCATATAGTTCACAAGAAGGTTAAACCAAACAATTGAAAGGAAAATATGATTATCAGATTAAACAGAACAATGGAAGGGAAATGTGTTTAAACACATATTTCAAGGGTATATCCTTCCCAAGGACAAGCAGAACACGATATCCATGAGAGGATAGAAAGTAGAAAACCATTTAGGTAATGGGAGAGGAATTTTCATGGCATTACCCATACAACGGTGTTTGGATAATGGTTAAAGAAAACTTAGCATTGCACTTTCAATGCTCTTATTGAAAATCGGAGTACCACAGACATGCTTCGAGATAGCATGGACATGGTCAACAGGTGAAGATCAGACTTTGGAAACACAAAGGATCCCTCAGGAATAACTTATAGAATAAGTCTTACAATTTCCTCATGGAAGAATGGATAACCTTACTGAAAAGGAAACTATAGCAATAGGTCCTCCGGCCAGGCGTGCTAGGCATGACATCATCTTAATGGGTCATAATAGGACCAATGCTTTGGCTCTTGGAAAATGTCCCAACCATCATATCCGACCGAGATTCAGATTTGATTCGTGTCAGGAAAACCTCAGACTTAGGATACCCGAGAATAAAGGTTGCAACACAAACAATATAAGATTCTCGGGAAATGAACTACGGGAGCGAGTTCCGACACAAGAGTTCATCATTTAAACCAAGGAGAGGATGAGGAGGTGACTGATGAACTCAGCGACAATTCATCAAGATTTCCAAAAAGATCAAATGGTATAATGATGTATGCTCAAGGAAAACATACACAATTTAACAATGATAGAAAGGTGCACCCTGAAATCTAGATTGGGTAGCATGGTCAATGTTTGAATGATGATTCAATAAGAAATAGACTTAGAATGAAACTATCGACCAATAACTTATAAGCACTAGGGTTGCTAGAATTACAGAATCCAAGCAGCATCGTTCACTTCTTGATATTCCCGGTTAGTCAATACGAGAACCTAGAAAGAATGGTGCTTGTGAGAAGTATCGCTATACCAAGAATTCTTAAGAGGTGGAGGAATCCTTGCAACATCCTTGACATAATAGTCAGTAATACTCCAAGGTAGAACATAACATAAGTTGGATAGCAAGGAACTCAAGGTACATCACAAACATGAGCAGGTTTGTGTTGGAGGGAAGGCAAAAACGTTTTCGATGATAACACAAATCACCGAGGGCAAGGATGGTATTTCTCATCATGAATTCAATTGATATCCTGGAAGGGGTCAACATGTTGATGATGATCACGACACATTGTCGAGAGGTTTCAAGAAGATGTAATCGATCAATGATGACATCAAGTCAAAGGAATGATGAAAGAAAAAGGTTATTGGAACCACGGGTACGACACAAACTCGAAATCAAGTTTGTTGTTCAAGGACAAATAATATGACGAGGAAAATCGACGTAAGCTTAGCTCATCGTCGGAAATTGTGCTCGGGGAAGAAGGACCGGGTAGCACAGTTAAAATTTTGCATGATAATGATATAGCCGATCGGGCTAGGAATGACTTAAAGGATTATTAAACTCATAAGCAATGAAGGTTACTTAGAGTTATCGAACCCGAGTGCGGAATCGGTTCACTTACCGGTGTTCTTGCGCGACTAACAACTCAGAACCCATGAAAAATTTGGAATCAGGGAGAAATAATAGCTGATGAAGACTCATAAGATGCAACAAAGTTCTTAGATATGCTCGAGATACCAGAGGGTAATACTCGACGGTAGATCAAAGTAGAGGTTCGACTGGTGTATTGACTTGCAAAAGACAAGTGCTTTAACTTGTTCGAGAAATGGGATCAAAGAGAAAATATGGTCGGAACCACGATTGCATAGGATCAATTCACAGATACCAAATGTTATTATATCAAAGAAATAGTTATTATTACAAGAAGCTTTTATGGTAGGATCTACATCGTGTCCATGGGCATGAACACAAAGTTCAAGGTCGACTCCCACTTCTTCAAGGTATAACCTTCCATTCACCTCTCATTTTCGAAGAAGTTGTAGTGTTGAAATTTTATCTAGCAAAATACTAGAAGAGTATGACTCGTGAAAACTTTCGAGTTCACACATATTAAGGAAGGCATAGGTTCAACCCGGTAGGGTATCATGGAAACATATACCACAAGCTTCAATAGTAAATACCACCAGCTCGAAAACAGAGCATGGTTGAGAAAGCAGAGGATATAATTTACCAAGGCTTTTATATATCCGTGGGAAGGCTCACAAGGTTATTTGAATATGAAGGACACTATCGGATAATAATCCAACAAGAGGTCTGGTGGTCTACAACGGAGATGATGTGAGTATCGGTACTCTATCAAAGGAAGAAGGAATGCAAGTGCATCGGATTATAGAAACAACCGACTAACTCAAAGCTCAAATGCAAAGGAATTAAGAATTCCAAGACAAGGGATCAGAAGAAATGCTCTGATTAGGGATGGATAAGCTGAATAGCCTTAGGGGTACAATCGATGGCAATTTGATTGGTCGAGATCCAGCACATGTCCGGAATGACGTCTGAATTGGAAGGATAAATTCCAGGGAACAACTGATGATTGTGTGCATTCACACACATGTTGAATCAAAAGGATCGGAATGACAATCACAAAGGTTTTTTTAAAAGTAAATTGCTAGACCAATGGAATTAACCAGAATGCAAGTATGCAAGAATTCCCAGAACAACAGGCTGTTGAGGATTTTCGAAAGATCAAATAGTATTTCGGAGTCTTTTGCGGGACACAAGAACAACTGGGAATGAGTGGATACTTGATAAGTGCGAAGAATTTTCCGTATGGGTATTTCTGCGGCAAGGAACTACAAGGCAGTGGCACAAAGTATTCTCGGGGTATCTTGTAATAAGAAGATCAAGTGGAAATAAAAACAAGAACGACAGGTGTAAGCATTTATCCATAGGGATATTTTGGTGGTATGGAATTGTAAAAGCAACATGCACAAGGTCTTGAGAGAATATCGAAGAGTATCTTTGAAATCTTCTGGTGCAGCCGACGATCATCTGGACTGAAGGGGCTCTTCGAGAGAAAGTATTTTCGAGAACCTAAGTTAGATTTTAGTAAATTTGTTAAACCCGAATAGAAGAGAGATTAGAGTCCTAGAGTATAGATGAGGAATAAAAGATCCTAATACCACCCAAATGGCGACGTGGGATCGTAAGACACACAACCATGTTAGTAAAAGTTTTGCAATGTCTAGACTCAGCTCCGGCCAAGGAGTGTGGAAGGGGGATTCCTACAGGCAAACGGCTCTAATACCAACTTGTGACGCCCTCGATTCAACCGTACACTAATCATACACGCAAATGTGTATGATCAAGATCAAGGACTCACGGAAGATATCACAACACAACTCTAGACACAAAATAAAATAATACAAGCTTTATATTACAAGCCAGGGGCCTCGAGGGCTCGAATACATAAGCTCGAATACACCAGAGTCAGCGGAAGCAACAATATCTGAGTACAGACATGAGTTAAACAAGTTTGCCTTAAGAAGGCTAACACAAAAACAACATCGATCGAAAAGGCAAGGCCTCCTGCCTAGGAGCCTCCTAACTACTCCAAGTCGTCAGCAGCCATCACGTAGTAGTAGGCACCCTCGGGGTAGCAGTAGTCATCAGTGGTGTCATCTGGCTCCTGAGATCCGTCATCTGGTCGCAACAATCGGGTATGGGGGAAAAGAGGTAGCAAAGCAGCCGTGAGTACTCATCCAAAGTACTCGCAACACTTACATCAGATCTAAACTAAGTATGCATATGTATCAAAGGAAATGGGCTGTATCTATGGACTAAACTGCAGAATGCCAGAATAGAGGAAAGTCTTAGTCCTATCGATGACTAGCATCTTCTGGAAAGCACCATCTTGTAGCAACAGGAGGGAGTAGAGTAGCATAAAGTAAAGTAGCAGTAGTGTTATCAACCTCGGCCAGAGATCCTTTCTCGACTCCCTGCAAGAAAGCAATCCCAGAGCCATACTATCCATTCATCATAACCATGTCTCATATCCATTTCTCATCTCAAGTATCCAGTTCTAGTTGTATCGATCGGGATACAACTCCAAGTGTCCGTTACCGTAGGACAGGCTATCGATAGATGTTTTCTTCCCTGCAGGGGTGCACCAACTTACCCACCACACTCGATTAACTCCGGCCGGACACACTTTCCTGGGTCATGCCCGGCCTCGGCCAAACAATACGTCGCAACCCGACCTAGGCTTAATAGAGAGGCCAGCTGTTGGGAAACGTAGTAATTTCAAAAAAAAATCCTATGCACACGCAAGATCATGGTGACACATAGGAACGAGAGGGGAGTGTGTTGTCCATGTACCCTCGTAGACCGAAAGCGGAAGCATTAGCACAACGCGGTTGATGTAGTCGTACGTCTTCACGATCCGACCGATCAAGTACCGAACGTACGACACCTCCGAGTTCGCACACGTTCAGCCCGATGACGTCCCTCGAACTCCGATCCAGCCGAGTGTTGAGGGAGAGTTTCGCCAGCATGACGGCGTGGTGATGATGTTGATGTTCTACCAACGCAGGGCTTCGCCTAAGCACCGCTACAGTATTATCTAGGTGGACTATGGAGGAGGGGGGCACCGCACATGGCTAAGAGATCAATGATCAATTGTTGTGTCTCTGGGGTGCCCCCTGCCCCTGTATATAAAGGAGCAAGGGGGGTGCGGCCGGCCATAGGAGGAGGCGCGCCGGAGGAGTCCTACTCCCACCGGGAGTAGGACTCCCCTCCTTTTTCCTAGTTGGATTAGGACTTGGGGGGGGGGGAAGGAGGAGAGAGGGGAAAGGAAGGGGGGGTCGCCCCCCCTCCTTGTCCAATTCGGACTTGGGGGGAGGGGCGCGCGGCTGCCTCTTGGCCGCCTCTCCTCTTCCTCCACTTGGGCCCATAAGGACCAATAACCTCCGGGGGGTTCCGGTAACTCCTCCGGTACTCCGGTAAAATCACTGTTTCACCCGGAACACTTCCGATATCCAAACATTGGCTTCCAATATATAAATCTTCATTTCTCGACCATTTCGAGACTCCTCGTCATGTCCGTGATCACATCCGGGACTCCGAACAACCTTCGGTACATCAAAACACATAAACTCATAATAAAACTGTCATCGTAACATTAAGCGTGCGGACCCTACGGGTTCGAGAACTATGTAGACATGACCGAGACACGTCTCTGGTCAATAACCAATAGCGGAACATGGATGCTCATATTGGCTCCTACATATTCTACGAAGATCTTTATCGGTCAGACCGCATAACAACATACGTTGTTCCCTTTGTCATCGGTATGTTACTTGCCCGAGATTCGATCGTCGGTATCTCAATACCTAGTTCAATCTCATTACCGGCAAGTCTCTTTACTCGTTCCATAATACATCATCCCGCAACTAACTCATTAGTTGCAATGCTTGCAAGGCTTAAGTGATGTGCATTACCGAGAGGGCCCAGAGATACATCTCCGACAATCGGAGTGACAAATCCTAATCTCAAAATAAGCCAACCCAACAAGTACCTTCGGAGACACCTGTAGAGCACCTTTATAATCACCCAGTTACGTTGTGACGTTTGGTAGCACACAAAATGTTCCTCCGGTAAACTGGAGTTGCATAATCTCATAGTCATAGGAACATGTATAAGTCATGAAGAAAGCAATATCAGAATACTAAACGATCGTGTGCTAAGCTAACGGAATGGGTCATATCAATCACATCATTCTCCTAATGATGTGACCCCGTTAATCAAATGACAACTCATGTCTATGGTTAGGAAACATAACCATCTTTGATCAAATAGCTAGTCGGGTAGAGGCATACTAGTGACAATCTGTTTGTCTATGTATTCACACATGTATTATGTTTCCGGTTAATACAATTCTAGCATGAATAATAAACATTTATCATGATATAAGGAAATAAATAATAACTTTATTATTGCCTCTAGGGCATATTACCTTCAGTCTCCCACTTGCACTAGAGTCAATAATCTAGATTACACAGTAATGATTCTAACACACATGGAGCCTTGGTGCTGATCATGTTTTGCTCGTGGAAGAGGCTTAGTCAACGGGTCTGCAACATTCAGATCCATATGTATCTTGCAAATTTCTATGTCTCCCACCTGGACTAAATCCCGGATGGAATTGAAGCGTCTCTTGATGTGTTTGGTTCTCTTGTGAAATCTGGATTCCTTCGCCAAGGCAATTGCACCAGTATTGTCACAAAAGATTTTCATTGGACCCGATGCACTAGGTATGACACCTAGATCGGATATGAACTCCTTCATCCAGACTCCTTCATTTGCTGCTTCCGAAGCAGCTATGTATTCCGCTTCACACGTAGATCCTGCCACGACGCTTTGTTTAGAACTGCACCAACTGACAGCTCCACCGTTCAATGTAAATACGTATCCGGTTTGCGATTTAGAATCGTCCGAATCAGTGTCAAAGCTTGCATCAACGTAACCATTTACGATGAGCTTTTTGTCACCTCCATAAACGAGAAACATATCCTTAGTCCTTTTCAGGTACTTCAGGATGTTCTTGACCGCTGTCCAGTGATCCACTCCTGGCTTACTTTGGTACCTCCCTGCTAGACTTATAGCAAGGCATAGATCAGGTCTGGTACACATCATTGCATACATGATAGAGCCTATGGCTGAAGCATAGGGAACATCTTTCATTTTCTCTCTATCTTTTGCAGTGGTCGGGCATTGAGTCTTACTCAACTTCACACCTTGTAACACAGGCAAGAACCCTTTCTTTGCTTGATCCATTTTGAACTTCTTCAAAACTTTGTCAAGGTATGTGCTTTGTGAAAGTCCAATTAAGCATCTTGATCTATCTCTATAGATCTTAATGCCCAATATATAAGCAGCTTCACCGAGGTCTTTCATTGAAAAACTCTTATTCAAGTATCCCTTTATGCTATCCAGAAATTCTTTATCATTTCCAATCAGCAATATGTCATCCACATATAATATCAGAAATGCTACAGAGCTCCCACTCACTTTCTTGTAAATACAGGCTTCTCCAAAAGTCTGTATAAAACCAAATGCTTTGATCACACTATCAAAACGTTTATTCCAACTCCGAGAGGCTTGCACCAGTCCATAAATGGATCGCTGGAGCTTGCACACTTTGTTAGCTCCCTTTGGATCGACAAAACCTTGCAGTTGCATCATATACAAATCTTCTTCCAGAAATCCATTCAAGAATGCAGTTTTGACATCCATCTGCCATATTTCATAATCATAAAACGCGGCAATTGCTAACATGATGCGGACAGACTTAAGCATCGCTATGGGCGAGAAGGTCTCATCGTAGTCAATCCCTTGAACTTGTCGAAAACCTTTCGCAACTAGTCGAGCTTTGTAGACAGTAACATTACCGTCAGCGTCAGTCTTCTTCTTGAAGATCCATTTATCTCAATTGCTTGCTGATCAACGGGCAAGTCAACCAAAGTCCATACTTTGTTCTCATACATGGATCCCATCTCAGATTTCATGGCCTCAAGCCATTTTGCGGAATCTGGGCTCACCATCGCTTCTTCATAGTTCGTAGGTTCATCATGATCTAGTAGCATGACTTCCAGAACAGGATTACCATACCACTCTGGTGCGGATCTTACTTTGGTTGATCTACGAGGTTCAGTAGTAACTTGATCTGAAGTTTCATGATCATCATCATTAACTTCCTCACTAATTGGTGTAGGCGTCACAGAAACCGGTTTTTGTGATGAACTACTTTCCAATAAGGGAGCAGGTACAGTTACCTCATCAAGTTATACTTTCCTCCCACTCACTTCTTTCGAGAGAAACTCCTTCTCTAGAAAGGATCCATTCTTAGCAATGAATGTCTTGCCTTCGGATCTTTGATAGAAGGTGTACCCAACAATCTCCTTTGGGTATCCTATGAAGACACATTTCTCCGATTTGGGTTCGAGCTTATCAGGTTGAAGCTTTTTCACATAAGCATCGCAGCCCCAAACTTTAAGAAACGACAACTTTGGTTTCTTGCCAAACCACAGTTCATAAGGCATCGTCTCAAGGGATTTTAATGGTGCCCTATTTAACGTGAATGCGACCGTCTCTAAAGCATAACCCCAAAATGATAGTGGTAAATCTGTAAGAGACATCATAGATCGCACCATATCTAGTAAAGTACGATTACGACGCCCGGACACACCATTACGCTGTGGTGTTCCGGGTGGCGTGAGTTGCGGAACTATTCCGCATTGTTTCAAATGTAGACCAAACTCGTAACTCAAATATTCTCCTCCACGATCAGATCGTAGAAACTTTATTTTCTTGTTACGATGATTTTCAACTTCACTCTAAAATTCTTTGAACTTTTCAAATGTTTCAGACTTATGCTTCATTAAGTAGATATACCTATATTTGCTTAAATCATCTGTGAAGGTGAGAAAATAATGATATCCGCCATGAGCCTCAACATTCATCGGACCACATACATCTGTATGTATGATTTCCAACAAATCTGTTGCTCTCTCCATAGTATCGGAGAACGACGTTTTAGTCATCTTGCCCATGAGGCACGGTTCACAAGTACCAAGTGATTTATAATCAAGTGGTTCCAAAAGTCCATCAGTATGGAGTTTCTTCTTGCGCTTTACACCGGCATGACCTAAACGGCAGTGCTACAAATAAGTTGCACTATCATTATCAACTCTACATCTTTTGGCTTCAACATTATGAATATGTGTATCACTACTATCGAGATTCAAAAAAATAGACCACTCTTCAAGGGTGCATGACCAAGATATTACTCAGAACAACCATTATTCTCCGATTTAAATGAATAACCGTCTCGCATCAAACAAGATCCAGATATAATGTTCATGCTCAACGCTGGCACCAAAATACAATTATTTAGGTCTAATACTAATCCCGAAGGTAGATGTAGAGGTAGCGTGCCGACCGCGATCACATCGACTTTGGAACCATTTCCCACGCGCATCGTCACCTCGTCCTTTGCCAGTGTTCGCTTAATCCGTAGTCCCTGTTTCGAGTTGCAAATATTAGCAACAGAACCAGTATCAAATACCCAGGTGCTACTGCGAGCTCTAGTAAGGTACACATCAATAACATGTATATCACATATACCTTTGTTCACCTTGCCATCCTTCTTATCCGCCAAATACTTGGGGCAGTTCCGCTTCCAGTGACCAGTCTGCTTGCAGTAGAAGCAGTCAGTCTCAGGCTTAGGTCCATACTTGGGTTTCTTCTCCTGAGCAGCAACTTGCTTGCTGTTCTTCTTGAAGTTCCCCTTCTTCTTCCCTTTACCCTTTTTCTTGAAACTGGTGGTCTTATTGACCATCAACACTTGATGCTCCTTCTTGATTTCTACCTCCGCAGCTTTTAGCATTGCGAAGAGCTCGGGAATTGTCTTATTCATCCCTTGCATATTATAGTTCATCATGAAGCTTTTGTAGCTTGGTGGCAGTGATTGAAGAACTCTGTCAATGACACTATCAACTGGAAGATTAACTCCCAGCTGAGTCAAGTGATTATGGTACCCAGACATTCTGAGTATATGCTCACTGACAGAACTATTCTCCTCCATCTTGCAGCTATAGAACTTATTGGAGACTTCATATCTCTCAATCCGGGCATTTGCTTGAAATATTAACTTCAACTCCTGGAACATCTCATATGCTCCATGACTTTCAAAACGTTGTTGAAGTCCCGGTTCTAAGCTGTAAAGCATGGCACACTGAACTATCGAGTAGTCATCAGCTTTGCTCTGCCAGGCGTTCTAAACGTCTGCAGTTGCATCAGCAGCAGGCCTTGCACTCAGCGGTGCTTCCAGGACGTAATTCTTCTGAGCAGCAATGAGGACAATCCTCAAGTTACGGACCCAGTCCGTGTAATTGCTACCGTCATCTTTCAACTTTGCTTTCTCAAGGAACGCATTAAAATTCAACGGAACAACAGCACGGGCCATCTATCTACAAACAACATAGACAAGCAAGATACTATCTGGTACTAAGTTCATGATAAATTTAAGTTCAATTAATCATATTACTTAAGAACTCCCACTTAGATAGACATCCCTCTAATCATCTAAGTGATCACGTGATCCATATCAACTAAACCATGTCCGATCATCACGTGAGATGGAGTAGTTTTCAATGGTGAACATCACTATGTTGATCATATCTACTATATGATTCATCACATGGACGTAGAGCTTATCACACCCGATCATCACATGGTCTATGGGCACGACGAACTTTGGCAACGGTGCATACTCAGGGAGAACACTTTTATCTTGAAATTTAGTGAGAGATCATCTTATAATGCTACCGTCAATCAAAGCAAGATAAGATGCATAAAAGATAAACATCACATGCAATCAATATAAGTGATATGATATGGCCATCATCATCTTGTGCTTGTGATCTCCATCTCCGAAGCACCGTCATGATCACCATCGTCACAGGCGCGACACCTTGATCTCCATCGTAGCATCATTGTCGTCTCGCCAATCTTATGCTTCCACGACTATCGCTACCGCTTAGTGATAAAGTAAAGCATTACAGGGCGATTGCATTGCATACAATAAAGCGACAACCATATGGCTCCTGCTAGTTGCCGATAACTCGGTTACAAAACATTACCATCTCATACAATAAAATTTAGCATCATGTCTTGACCATATCACATCACAACATGCCCTGCAAAAACAAGTTAGACGTCCTCTACTTTGTTGTTGCAAGTTTTACGTGGCTGCTACGGGCTTAGCAAAAACCGTTCTTACCTACGCATCAAAAACCACAACGATAGTTTGTCCAGTTGGAGCTGTTTTAACCTTCGCAAGGACTGGGCGTAGCCACACTCGGTTCAACTAAAGTTGGAGAAACTGACACCCGCCAGCCACCTGTGTGCAAAGCACGTCGGTAGAACCAGTCTCGCGTAAGCATACGCGTAATGTCGGTCCGGGCCGCTTCATCAAACAATACCGCCGAACCAAAGTATGACATGCTGGTAAGCAGTATGACTTATATCGCCCACAACTCACTTGTGTTCTACTCGTGCATATAACATCAACGCATAAAACCTGGCTCGGATGCCACTGTTGGGAAACTATGACGCCCCAAGATCAGAGGTTCAGATGACTTCCGTGGTTTCCGGGTTTCGTTGTGTGTTTTGTTTCGTCTGTTGCATTCATCTTTGCGTCGTGTGCATTGCATCATGTCATCATGCCATCATGTCAATTAATTTTAAAAACTCATCTAAGTAAAATCGTATGGATCTTCGGTCCATTTAATTCGAGGGAAGGGTGACTTCTCTTTATAACATATCCTCCCAATTTTAGGGATCTATTATAAAATATTCCATTGTTTTGGAATCACCCATAACACACTTGCAAAAATCCCAATGCTTTAGTTATCAAAACTCTTGGCCTCTAACTTTGCCATATGTCCTTTCGTCATTTTCCGGAGCTCCATCTAAAATTCTCAACATTTTTGGGCACTTTGAAAAACCTGTCCTAGTTCAAACCTTTTGAATTAAATTCAAAGGAATTTGAATTTAATCTTTCAAACTTGGCCTTTTCTATTTTCTCGGACCGTGCACTTTCTTGTGAGTCCGGGAATATAACCCCCATGCCCAAATTCCATCCCTAACCCTCTCTTTATATTTTTCTTCTTCTATCTTTTTTTCTCTCTTTTTGGTTAAGAGAAGAGAGAGTGAGAGAGAAGAGAGCCTGCAGCCCAGCCGACCAGGCCTATGGCATTTTCCATCTCCACCAAAGGCCCAAGGTCAAGCTAGCGCCCTCCGCTGGGCCTCCCGCGCCGGCCCAACTTAACCCCCACTAACCCTAGCCCGCACAACCAGCTCTCCCTCTCGCTTTCCCCTTGCGCCGCCAGGGAGAGTTCTCCCTCGATCCCATCTTCCTCTCGCTCTCTCCTCTCGATCCCTCCAGGCCCCGACCTCCCTCTCCTGTCGAGCTCGCGCGCTGCTCTCCTCTCCCCTGCAGCCTCTCTCTCTCTCTCGGGCCACGACGCTTGAGCTCCACCTCCTCGTCCCCATGCCCGCAACACCAGAGCAGGAGCACCGGCGCCCGCCGTCCTCCACGAGTAGCCAAGCCCCGCCATGACCGCACCCTTGCTGCTGAGGCCCTGCCGCCAAGTCCCTTCGACGACCTTCTGTCAAGCGCCGGAACGAACGACATCAGCTCCCTTGTGCACCCTCCGGCGACCCCGTCGTCCGACCGTCGCGCTGCCATCTCCATCTTCCCATGCCCTCTGACCTTCGCTGCTACCCAGCACCGTCACCTTCCTGCCTCCATGGCCGGTCCCTTCAAGAACTTGGCAGGAACCGTGTCCTTCCACCCCGATGGCGCCCAAGGCCCCATGTTGCCATGGCCTTTGCTGGTGTTAGCGGTTGCTCCACACACGCCCCTACTTGCTGCTTCGACTCCCTGCCCAAGCTCTGTTTTTCATCATGGACGTGGGGTAGCTGCTGAACCTCGCCATGGATTTTTCCAACGCCGCAAGTCAGACGCCAGGAGCACCTCAAGTTCGACTACCCATAACAGCAAGTACCACTACGGCCGGAGACCTCGACGCCCGACGCCTAAAACGATCACCGAACCGGAAATAAACGCCAAGTACTAGGTCAACGAGGACCGCCAAGTTCGTCTTCTGCCATCTCCGAAATCGCCAAGTACCACGACGATACGAGAACAACTACCGTCGACCCTCGAAGACTTCATGGACATCAAGTTTCTCGCTGTGCCCCTGAACATCTACGGAAACTTGTGAGACTAAGAACGTGAACGACTACCGTCGCCACGAGAACGACTACTTCCCACAACGAACCGTGAACAACTACTTCCTCTACCATCGCCGAGTACCACTACTTCCCACGACGATCGTGAACGACTACACCGCTTGACCCGAACCGCTCCGATAACGCACGCTTCCAAGGTATAACCCCGAGACGACCGCCCGTGAACGAATGCATGTGTGATGTATGAGATGCTCGTGCTTGCTCCATGCTCGAATTGTCGGTGCACGTTGCCCCTCTTTTGCCTTGTCACCATACACCCGGTATCCGGGAGTGCCCCACCATCTTTTGCACGCATCCGCACACTTCTCCTTTGCATCGGTATCTCAATCGAATTATCGGAACCGAAATGTTGCCGTGGCACCATTTCCGTTGTCATTGCCGTGGCACCCCTTTCGTTTCCTCCACGATGACAAATGCCTCATATCTTATCATGCCAACATTTTCATAAATATTGCATAAAACTTGCTCATGTCATCCGCAGCATGATAACAACAATTAAAATGTTTAAAATTGTTGTTGCATTAAATTGCTAAAGCATATGGGGAGTTTACCGGATTTGTTGTTTGTTATATCTAGCCCCATTTAAATTGTTTAGATAGTATAGTTTTGTTATGCTCCACCTCTTGCCATGTTAACCAACATTTAATATTGTTGAGTACATAAACGAGAGAGAAGTAAATAATTGATGTGGTGTTCCGTCAATATGCAATGAGCTCCACTTAACTTGTAGTTTTGTTTGTGCCCTTTTCCATGCCATGCATATTTAAACCGGACATGCATCATACTTGATTGTGCATCATGCCATGTTATGTGATGGTTGTTTACTTGTTGCTTGCTTCTTTCCGGGTTGATTCTCTCGTTAGCTTCGGTTACGTTCCGGAGTTGTGAGGATCCGTTCGACTATGTCCGTGTGTCTTCTTCATGGACTCGTTCTTCTTCCTTGCGGGATCTCAGGCAAGATGACCATACCCTCGAAATCACTTCTATCTTTGCTTGCTAGTTGCTCGCTCTTTTGCTATGCCTCGATACCTACCACTTGCTTTATCATGCCTCCCATATTGCCATGTCAAGCCTCTAACCCACCTTGTCCTAGCAAACCGTTGTTTGGCTATGTTACCGCTTTGCTCAGCCCCTCTTATAGTGTTGTTAGTTGCAGGTGAAGATGGAGTTTGTTCCTTGTTGGAACATGGTTATTTTGTTGGGATATCACAATATCTCTTATTTTAATTAATGCATCTATATACTTGGTAAAGGGTGGAAGGCTCGGCTTTATGCCTGGTGTTTTGTTCCAGTCTTGCCGCCCTAGTTTCCGTCATACCGGTGTTATGTTCCTTGATTTTGCGTTCCTTACGCGGTTGGGTTATAATGGGAACCCCTTGACAGTTTGCGTTGAATAAAACTTCTCCAGCAAGCCCCAACCTTGGTTTTACCATTTGCACTAACAACCTACCACCTTCCCTTGGGTTTTGCAGACTCAAGGGTCATCTTTATTTTAACCCCCCGGGCCAGTGCTTCTCTAAGTGTAGGTCGAACTGAGTGGACTACGGGGCCACCTCGGGGAAACTTGAGGGTTGGTTTTACTTGTAGGATGTCTCATCCGATGTTGCCCTGAGAACGAGACATGTGCAGCTCCTATCAGGATGTCGGCGCATCGGGTGGCTTTGCTGGTCTTGTTTTACCATTGTCGAAATGTCTTGTAACCGGGATTCCAAGCCTGATCGGGTCTTCCTGGGAGAAGGAATATCCTTCGTTGACCGTGAGAGCTTGTGATGGGCTAAGTTGGGACACCCCTGCAGGATTTTGAACTTTCAAAAGCCGTGCCCGCGGTTATGGGCAGATGGGAATTTGTTAATGTCCAGTTGTAGAGAACTTGACACTTAACTTAATTAAAATGCATCAACCACGTGTGTAGCCGTGATGATCTCTTCTCGGCGGGGTCCGGGAAGTGAACACGGTGTTGGAGTTATGCTTGAACGTAAGTAGTTTCAGGATCACTTCTTGATCACTTCTAGTTCACGACCGTGCTTTGCCTCCTCTTCTCGCTCTCATTTGCATAAGTTAGTCACCATATATGCTAGTGCTTGCTGCAGCTCCACCTCACTACCTTTTCCTACCCATAAGCTTAAATAGTCTTGATCTCGCAGGTGTGAGATTGCTGAGTCCCCATGACTCACAGTTTACTTCCAAAACCAGTTGCAGGTGCCATTGATACCAGTGCAGGTGACGCAAGCGAGCTCAAGGAGGAGCTCGATGAAGATCTTGTTCATTGTGTTGTTTCGTTTCAGTTGATCAGTAGTGGAGCCCAGTCGGGGCGATCGGGGATCTGTAGCATTAGGGGTGGTCTTCTTTTATTTTGGTTCCATAGTCGGACCTTGTTTGTATCTGAATGATGTAATGATATATTTATGTATTGTGTGAAGTGGCGATTGTAAGCCAACTCTGTACCTCTTTCTTATTCAGTACATGGGATGTGTAAAGATTACCCCTCTTGCGACATGCCTACAATGCGGTTATGCCTCTAAGTCGTGCTCCGACACGTGGGAGATATAGCCGCATCGTGGGTGTTACAAGTTGGTAATCAGAGCCTTCCCTGACTTAGGAGCCCCCTGCTTGATCGAATCGTTGGCGTTGTCGAGTCTAGAAAAAAGTTTTGAGTCTTATAGGAGTATATATGTCGGAGAGTAGGATTCTTTTTACTCCTTAGTCCCTTCGTCGCTTTGGTGAGGCATCCTGACGTAGAGTTTTGACTCTTCTCTTCTCAAATTTCACTAAAATTTTTTTAGGATCACGCGGGTATTTTGGAATCGTTTCGATGGTTTTGTGACGAGAACATTGTTCTTGGTGCCTCCTGACATTTAGGGGTTGTGGCAGTGTCCCGGGGAGTTGAGCTCCGAGGTGTTGTCGTCACAATTTTATCGTTGCAGTTTTGGAATACCTGAGTTTCGCCGACATTGAAAATCTCTTTTATGCAGTTGTTGGTGAGATACCCTCGACGCCACCCAGTACTGGCGCGGGAGTTCGGGAGTATTGCCATAACTCATATAACGGATGCTTTCCGAAGGTTCTTGGTTATGTGTTGAAGGATGGATACAGCTGGATGTAGGATTTGCTAGTTTTGGGTGAGATATTATGCTTCCCCTGTATCCCCAACACCTGATTGCATAACTAGGAAGTTTCGGGAGTTTATAAGTGGGAATTCAAGTAGCTTCTAGGATATCTTTCCGACAGATGTATGATATGAAATTGGGGTTTGACGTCTAGTGGTCCGCCTATCCACGGTTGGTTTTACAGTGGTCTCGTTGTGTCTTAAAGAGTCCTTGACTATGCTGACTCAGGGACGCTTCGTATGTCATGTGCACTACCTTGTACATGATGGTGCTATACGATCGAGCCCATGTGGGCCCCACCATGAAAACTTCGGACGAAATCTCTATCATATGTTTGTTCCGGCTTATTTTGCAAGCCAATCCTTTGTTTTGTATTTGAGTTGTGGTATTCGAGTTGCTTCGAAGTCAAGTGTTGAAATCATACCTTTTCTTAAGCGGTATTCTCATATTCCTATGTGAATACTAATCCTTCTTGATCATCGAGATTGTCATGTCAATCCTTTTCAACCGGTATGCTCCTCTTCAAGTGGATCCGATCATTGTCAACATCCGCAAGAGCAACTCTAAGTATTCTCAACGGTGTTTGTTTCATTCGTCCCAAATTGTTTTTGTTTTCCCACCCTCCCACCCTTGTTTCTTCAAGGACTCAAATTTCTGAATCAAGTATCATTTTATTGATAGGAAGTCTCTCCATTCCTTTCCGTCAATGTTCTTATTCGGTGATTCTCATGAAGATCCTAATGGAGCTTCTAGTTTATCATTCTTCGTTCTCTTTTCTTCTCCGGTGGATCCAATTCAAGCTTCCAGAGTTGAGCATATTCCTTTCCTAGTTTTAAATGTGTTCTCAAGCCGGTGCACCTCTTAATCATCCACTTCTCGCTATTCAATTATTCCGGAGTGCTGAAGATATCTAAGAAGACTCAAGTTTCCATTCTCAATTCGCGCAAGTCCTTTAGAGGATGTTATCTCATTCAAGCCTTTTAATTCAACCGGTGCTTTCTCTCTTTTAAATCGTTCAATGGTGTTTTCTTTTGAGTGGGCCCTAACCCACAAGTCTTTTCCCAGGATCTTACCTGACTCTTCTTATTTTCCCAGAGCTATCCTCAAATTTCTTTTTGAAGTTTGACGTAAGAATGAGTTATCATCAGTCAAATGTCTTCTCCTAGATCTTTAAAATTCTTTTCATTGTCGGCTCAACCTTTCTATTCGTCATCCCAGAGTATTTCAACAATTCATGTAGGTGTTTCTCGTCGTAATTCTCAGATTTTGAAGACCGAAGAAGAGTTTTCCTCCATATCTTGCTCCATTCTCTTCGAGATTCATGGCTCTAGCTTCATGCTATCCTCTCATAATTGTTTTTGATTGTGAGAATTCTTTTCACCCATCCGGAGTAATTCAGAGTATTCTCAGTTTGTTTCTCCGGAGGCTATCATTTCAGATTTATTCGTTCTCAGCTTTCAGCTCTCATTCTCCAAATCTTACCGGTGCATCGATCAAATATCCTCTAATCAGTTCATGATCTCTTCGTTCTCTTGTATCTATACTCTCTCATGTATATTCGTTCGTTTGCTAATTCTTACCGGTGATTCATCCCTTTACTTCGTTTGTTTTTCAATTCTTACGGTGGTTCTTCCAAGATTCTTCTTCCTTCGTTTATCATATCAATTTATTCATTCATGCCTTCCAAATCCGTCCGGCGGTTCGTTGAAGATTTTCTAAAGTTTGCACTATATCTCTTTTAATCCTTTCTACGAGAATAAGTAGTATGCCAAATCCATTGTTTGTCATCAATCTAAATTGTTGAAGGATAAGCATAATGTAATTCTTATTCTTGTTTCATCCAAGTGATTAATTCCTTATTCCAGAGGTTCATTAAAATTCTTGATTTCTTTTGTTCATCTTTCTTTTCCTGAGTTCCAGGTCTTCCGCATTATCTCGTCGCGAAGCTCCATCTAAATCATCGCAAGGCTTCACCTTGTGTTTTCAACTTCACTTTCCTTTCGTTTGATCATTCTTTGTTACCGGAGTTCTTCATGGAGACACTACATGATGGTTCATCAAGGATTTATTTCCTTCTCGAAGTGTTCATTGAGATTCTTTTCAGAGGAGCTCAAGCATTCTTCATCTTGCAATCTGGAGTGCATTTGTTCTCCCTTATCTTTTGAGGTGGTAATATATAATTCTTCATTCACAAGAATGAGGTATTTAAACCCATCACTTTCTTCCATGGAGTTATCTTGGTATAGTTCTCACCTAAGGCCTTCCCTAAGGAATGTTGCTATTGTGGTGCTTATCGATGATCCAAGTTTTCTCCTATCCTCTCGGCGGAAGAAGTTTTTCATCTCCTCGTCGATCTAAAGCAAGCAATTGTTTTCCGTTTGTGGCAGGATTTCACCTCAAGTTTTTGAGATGTTTTCCATTAGCCCACATCAAGGTTATGCTTTCGTTGTTGATAATCCAACAACCCCGTTCAACCTTTTCTTCTAAGCATGCTCTTTCAATTTTATTTGCGAGAGTTATCTTTTTTCTCCTCTGTTCGTTTCTTTCCAACCATCTAGTCTTCCATTCATTCGTTCCGGAGGCATGGCGACGTTGCTCTTTTCGTCCCATCATCTCGTTTTGCCAACATCATGTTCTTTCCTTTTGCTTATCCATTCAACCGGAGTGTCGTGCCCTCTTTTCAAGTTCTTCCCGTTTTGTTAAGTTTTTTTTGCCTCCCTTCTCAACCGGAGTGCTGTCTGAAATCTTTACCCCTTGTGCCATTCTTTCAATAGTTTCGAGGGTAGTGTGTTGTTGAGCTCATCAAGTATCCTCTCATCTTGTCCAGTTCATGTTCAGTTCCTTCCATTTACAGTCGGAGTGCTATCCAAATTATATCATTCTTATTCCTTCTCTATCTTGTTTCAACCGGAGTGTTGTTGTAATTGACCTTTACCGTTCCTTACATTTCGTTTTAACCGGAGTGCTTGCATGTACATCTTGTCCATTGCAACCCTTTTTCTCGTGTCTTTCTACCTACAAGGTTCTAGTAATGTTCCTTGTTCCTCTTTTCTAACGGAGTGTTTTCAACTTCGTTCATCTCCGTTGTATTCTTCTTTCCAATTGTTTAACCTCTCAAGGTTCATTGGTTTCAATAGTTTGTCAAAGAAGCAACTTAGTTTTTACCTCTCGTCTTCCTCTTCCGTTTTCTCTCCGGTGCCATCCTAGATCTCGGGACGAGATCCTCTCGTAGTGGTGGAGTCTTGTGACGCCCCAAGATCAGAGCTTCAGATGCCTTCCGTGGTTTCCGGGTTTCGTTGTGTGTTTTGTTTCGTCTGTTGCATTCATCTTTGCGTCGTGTGCATTGCATCATGTCATCATGCCATCATGTCAATTAATTTTAAAAACTCATCTAAGTACAATCGTATGGATCTTCGGTCCATTTAATCCGAGGGAAGGGTGACTTCTCTTTATAACATATCCTCCCAATTTTAGGGATCTATTATAAAATATTCCATTGTTTTGGAATCACCCATAACACACTTGCAAAAATCCCAATGCTTTAGTTATCAAAACTCTTGGCCTCTAACTTTGCCATATGTCCTTTCGTCATTTTCCGGAGCTCCATCTAAAATTCTCAACATTTTTGGGCACTTTGAAAAACCTGTCCTAGTTCAAACCTTTTGAATTAAATTCAAAGGAATTTGAATTTAATCTTTCAAACTTGGCCTTTTCTATTTTCTCGGACCGTGCACTTTCTTGTGAGTCCGGGAATATAACCCCCATGCCCAAATTCCATCCCTAACCCTCTCTTTATATTTTTCTTCTTCTATCTTTTTTTCTCTCTTTTTGGTTAAGAGAAGAGAGAGTGAGAGAGAAGAGAGCCTGCAGCCCAGCCGACCAGGCCTATGGCATTTTCCATCTCCACCAAAGGCCCAAGGTCCAGCTGGCGCCCTCCGTTGGGCCTCCCGCGCCGGCCCAACTTAACCCCCACTAACCCTAGCCCGCACAACCAGCTCTCCCTCTCGCTTTCCCCTTGCGCCGCCAGGGAGAGCGCTGCCCGATCCCATCTCCCTCGATCCCATCTTCCTCTCGCTCTCTCCTCTCGATCCCTCCAGGCCCCGACCTCCCTCTCCTCTCGATCTCGCGTGCTGCTCTCCTCTCCCCTGCAGCCTCTCTCTCTCTCGGGCCACGGCGCTCGAGCTCCACCTCCTCGTCCCCATGCTCGCAACAGCAGAGCAGGAGCACCGGCGCCCGCCGTCCTCCACGAGCAGCCAAGCCCCGCCATGGCCGCGCCCCCTGCTGCTGAGGCCCTACCGCCAAGTCCCTTCTGCGACCTCCTGTCAAGCGCCGGAACGAACGGCAGCAGCTCCCTTCTGCGCCCTCCGGCGACCCCGCCGTCTGACTGTCGCGCTGCCATCTCCATCTTCCCGCGCCCTCTGACCTTCTCTGCTACCCAGCGCCGTCACCTTCCTGCCTCCATGGCCGGTCCCTCCGAGAACTTGGCAGGAACCGCGTCCTTCCACCCTGATGGCGCCCAAGGCCCCATGTTGCCATGGCCTTTGCTGGTGTTAGCGGTTGCTCCACACACGCCCCTACTTGCTGCTTCGACTCCCTGCCCGAGCTCCGTTTTTCATCATGGACGTGGGGTAGCTGCTGAACCTCGCCATGGATTTTTCCAACGCCGCAAGTCAGACGCTAGGAGCACCTCAAGTTCGACTACTCGTAACAGCAAGTACCACTACGGCCGGAGACCTCGACGCCCGACGCCTAAAACGATCACCGAACCGGAAATAACGCCAAGTACTAGGTCAACGAGGACCGCCAAGTTCGTCTTCTGCCATCTCCGAAATCGCCAAGTACCACGACGATACGAGAACAACTACCGTCGACCCTCGAAGACTTCATGGACATCAAGTTTCTCGCTGTGCCCCTGAACATCTACGAAAACTTGTGAGACTAAGAACGTGAACGACTACCGTCGCCACGAGAACGACTACTTCCCACAACGAACCGTGAACAACTACTTCCTCTACCATCGCCGATTACCACTACTTCCCACGACGATCGTGAACGACTACACCGCTTGACCCGAACCGCTCCGATAACGCACGCTTCGAAGGTATAACCCCGAGACGACCGCCCGTGAACGAATGCATGTGTGATGTATGAGATGCTCGTGCTTGCTCCATGCTCGAATTGTCGGTGCACGTTGCCCCTCTTTTGCCTTGTCACCATACACCCGGTATCCGGGAGTGCCCCACCATCTTTTGCACGCATCCGCACACTTCTCCTTTGCATCGGTATCTCAATCGAATTATCGGAACCGAAATGTTGCCGTGGCACCATTTCCGTTGTCGTTGCCGTGGCACCCCTTTCGTTTCCTCCACGATGACAAATGCCTCATATCTTATCATGCCAACATTTTCATAAATATTGCATAAAACTTGCTCATGTCATCCGCAGCATGATAACAACAATTAAAATGTTTAAAATTGTTGTTGCATTAAATTGCTAAAGCATATGGGGAGTTTACCGGATTTGTTGTTTGTTATATCTAGCCCCATTTAAATTGTTTAGATAGTATAGTTTTGTTATGCTCCACCTCTTGCCATGTTAACCAACATTTAATATTGTTGAGTACATAAACGAGAGAGAAGTAAATAATTGATGTGGTGTTCCGTCAATATGCAATGAGCTCCACTTAACTTGTAGTTTTGTTTGTGCCCTTTTCCATGCCATGCATATTTAAACCGGACATGCATCATACTTGATTGTGCATCATGCCATGTTATGTGATGGTTGTTTACTTGTTGCTTGCTTCTTTCCGGGTTGATTCTCTCGTTAGCTTCGGTTACGTTCCGGAGTTGTGAGGATCCGTTCGACTATGTCCGTGTGTCTTCTTCATGGACTCGTTCTTCTTCCTTGCGGGATCTCAGGCAAGATGACCATACCCTCGAAATCACTTCTATCTTTGCTTGCTAGTTGCTCGCTCTATGCTATGCCTATGCCGCGATACCTACCATTTGCTATATCATTCCTCCCATATTGCCATGTCAAACCTCTAACCAACCTTGTCCTAGCAAACCGTTGTTTGGCTATGTTACCGCTTTGCTCAGCCCCTCTTATAGCGTTGTTAGTTGCAGGTGAAGATGAAGTTTGTTCCTTGTTGGAACATGGATATTTGTTGGGATATCACAATATCTCTTATTTTTAATTAATGCATCTATATACTTGGTAAAGGGTGGAAGGCTCGGCCTTATGCCTGTTGTTTTGTTCCACTCTTGCCGCCCTAGTTTCCGTCATACCGGTGTTATGTTCCTTGATTTTGCATTCTTTACGCGGTTGGGTTATAATGGGAACCCCTTGACAGTTCGCCTTAAATAAAACTCCTCCAGCAAGGCCCAACCTTGGTTTTACCATTTGCACTAACATCCTATCACCTTCCCTTGGGTTCTGCAGACTCAAGGGTCATCTTATTTTAGACCCCCCCGGGCCAGTGCTCCTCTGAGTGTTGGTCCGAACCGAGCTGCTTGCGGGGCCACCTCGGGGAAACTTGAGGGTTGGTTTTACTCGTAGCTAGTCTCATCCGGTGTTGCCCTGAGAACGAGATACGTGCGACTCCTATCGGGATTTGTCGGCACATCGGGTGGCTTTGCTGGTCTTGTTTTACCATTGTCGAAATGTCTTGTAACCGGGATTCCGAGACTGATCGGGTCTTCCTGGGAGAAGGAATATCCTTCGTTGACCGTGAGAGCTTGTGATGGGCTAAGTTGGGACACCCCTGCAGGGTTTTGAACTTTCGAAAGCCGTGCCCGCGGTTATGGGCAGATGGGAATTTGTTAATGTCCGGTTGTAGAGAACTTGACACTTAACTTAATTAAAATGCATCAACCGCGTGTGTAGCCGTGATGGTCTCTTCTCGGCGGGGTCCGGGAAGTGAACACTGGTGAGTTATGCTTGAACGTAAGTAGTTTCAGGATCACTTCTTGATCACTTCTAGTTCACGACCGTGCTTTGCCTCTTCTCGCTCTCATTTGCGTAAGTTAGCCACCATATATGCTAGTGCTTGCTGCAGCTCCACCTCACTACCTTTTCCTACCCATAAGCTTAAATAGTCTTGATCGCGAGGGTGTGAGATTGCTGAGTCCCCGTGACTCACAGTTTACTTCCAAAAACCAGTTGCAGGTGCCGTTGATACCGTGCAGGTGACGCAACCGAGCTCAAGGAGGAGCTCGATGAAGATCGTGTTCGTTGTGTTGTTTCGTTTCCAGTTGATCAGTAGTGAAGCCCAGTCGGGGCGATCGGGGATCATTTGCATTAGGGGTAGTCTTGTTTTATTTTGGTTCCGTAGTCGGACCTTGTTTGTATTCTGGATGATGTAATGCTATATTCATGTATTGTGTGAAGTGGCGATTGTAAGCCAACTCTGTACCTCTTTCTTATTCAGTACATGGGATGTGTAAAGATTACCCCTCTTGCGACATGCCTACAATGCGGTTATGACTCTAAGTCGTGCTCCGACACGTGGAAGATATAGCCGCATCGTGGGTGTTATAGAAACGTAGTAATTTCAAAAATTTCCTACGCACACGCAAGATCATGGTGATGCATAGCAACGAGAGGGGAGAGTGTTGTCCACGTACCCTCGTAGACCGAAAGCGGAAGCGTTAGCACAATGCGGTTGATGTAGTCATACGTCTTCACGATCCGACCGATCAAGTACCGAACATACGGCACCTCCGAGTTCAGCACACGTTCAGCCCGATGACGTCCCTCGAACTCCGATCCAGCCGAGTGTTGAGGGAGAGTTTCGTCAGCACGACGGCGTGGTGATGATGTTGATGTTCTATTGACGCAGGGCTTCGCCTAAGCACCGCTACAGTATTATCGAGGGGGACTATGGTAGAGGGGGGCACCGCACATGGCTAAGAGATCAATGATCAATTGTTGTGTCTCTGGGGTGCCCCCTGCCCCCGTATATAAAGGAGCAAGGGGGGGGGGTGCGGCCGGCCATAGGAGGAGGCGTGCCGGAGGAGTCCTAGTCCCACTGGGAGTAGGACTCCCCTCCTTTTTCCTAGTTGGATTAGGACTTGGGGGGGGGGAAGGAGGAGAGAGGGGAAAGGAAAGGGGGGGGGGGGGGGGGCCCCCCCCCCCTGTCCAATTCGGACTTGGGGGGGAGGGGCACGCGGCTGCCCCTTGGTCGCCCCTCCTCTTCCTCCACTTGAGCCCATAGGTTCCGGTAACCCCTCCGGTACTCCGGTAAAATCACTATTTCACCCGGAACACTTCCTATATCCAAACATAGGCTTCCAATATATCAATCTTCATGTCTCGACCATTAGAGACTCCTCGTCATGTCCGTGATTAGATCCGGGACTACGAACAATCTTCGATACATCAAAACACATAAACTCATAATAAAACTGTCATTGTAACGTTAAGCGTGCGGACCCTATGGGTTCGAGAACTATGTAGACATGACCGAGACACGTCTCCGGTCAATAACCAATAGCGGAACCTGGATGCTCATATTGGCTCCTACATATTCTACGAAGATCTTTATCGGTCAGACCCCATAACAACATACGTTGTTCCCTTTGTCATCGCTATGTTACTTGCCCGAGATTCGATCGTCGGTATCTCAATACCTAGTTCAATCTCATTACCGGCAAGTCCCTTTACTCATTCCGTAATACATCATCCCGCAACTAACTCATTAGTTGCAATGCTTGCAAGGCTTAAGTTATGTGCATTACCGAGAGGGCCCAGAGATACCTCTCCGACAATCGGAGTGACAAATCCTAATCTCGAAATACGCCAACCCAACAAGTAACTTCGGAGACACTTGTAGAGCACCTTTATAATCACCCAGTTACCTTATGACGTTTGGTAGCACACAAAGTGTTCCTCCGGTAAACGGGAGTTGCATAATCTCATACTCATAGGAACATGTATAAGTCATGAAGAAAGCAATAGCAGAATACTAAATGATCATGTGCTAAGCTAACGGAATGGGTCATGTCAATCACATCATTCTCCTAATGATGTGACCCTGTTAATCAAATGACAACTCATGTCTATGGTTAGGAAACATAACCATCTTTGATCAATGAGCTAGTCAAGTAGAGGCATACTAGTGACAATCTGTTTGTCTATGTATTCACACATGTATTATGTTTCCGGTTAATACAATTCTAGCATGAATAATGAACATTTATCATGATATAAGGAAATAAGTAATTACTTTATTATTGCCTCTAGGGCATATTTCCTTCACCAGCACGCCGGACTAAACCTATGCCCCCAGGGGTCATGGGACATCGCCCCGGGAACTCCTGCACGTTGCGTGGGCGGCCGGTGAGCAGACCTAGCTACCTCCTTCGACAAGGAAGGAGCTTACGCAGTCCAACCCGGCACGCGCCGCTCAGTCGCTGGCGTCTATTAAGCTTCGGCTGATATATACGACGCAGAACGCCCATACTATGCCCACGTGATGGTTAGTGCTATCAGGCCAGAGGCCCCTCGGATCAAATATCCAAACCGTAGTGGATTAGGAGCACGCGGTAATGAGCAGTGACTCACGATCGATGTGACCCCGTCGCCCCGTCTCGAGTACTTATGGCAAGGGCTAAGATTGCCCAGCCACGCCTCGTAAGTATCTCGCGGGCACCTTTCAGGTCAACCCGACTCCACATCACTCGCTAATAAGCTCGCGCGGGTACCCCTCAGGGCCGACCCGTCTTTAGTAACATGGTTCAGTGTAAAGTCACAGTAACCATAGTAACTGTGTATCTAACACCAAGGGGAAACCCGAGGAATCACCCCCGGTGAAATCCACTGGATGTTATCATCAAGGTGAACGTAAGAGGATCCACCCTCGAGGTTCACACTTGAGGGGTCGCACGACAGAGCCGTAACGGAAGTGGTTAAGGAGGAAATCATCCTCGATGACCTCGACCATATAGCTACACTACAGGGATCTCATCAGGAGTGATGTAAGAGGTTCCACCCTCGGCACTCGATGGTAACTCTGTAGAGTCATACAACTAGGGGGGTGATGTGCGTGTCGGGGCCTGGACATCGATCACGTTGATCGAGTCATCGAACTTAAAGCGGGGCAACTGGGACAAGGTGGGGGTCACTGATGGATCTCTAACCAACCTATACTAAGCAGGTTAGGATAAGCAGGTATGCATCAGAGTAGGATCATACATAAAGCAGTAGCAGTTCTAATGCAAGCAAGAGAGGGACAGAGATGGGCGATATAGGAATGCTCAAGGAGGGTTTGCTTGCCTGGTTGCTCTAGCAAGGAGGGGTCGTCGTCGACGTAGTCAATCACAAGGGCAACATCGGTCTCGGGGTCTACCGGAGAGAAGAGGGGGAATACATAGTAAATATAAAGCAACATAGCATCACAAAGCATAACATGACAATAAGATGTGTCGGGGTGTGACCTAACGTATGGCTACGCGATAAAGGTGAAGGGGGAAAACAACCGGGAATGTTTTCCCGGTTCCGGACCTGTGTCAGACAGATGACCGGAGGGGGAAAGTTCCATGTTCAGATGTTAGGGGCATCTGACAGGTATGTGGGTAGTGTATTCGGGTTCGTCTCGTCGTTCTGAGCAACTTTCATGTACAAAGTTTTTCCATCCGAGCTACCATTTATTTTAGATTATTTTTCAAACCTTTAATTGAATTACTAATTTTTGGATTTAATTTAATTCGAAAATAAATTAATATTTAATTACTATGGGTACACAGAAGTGTACCCAGCAAATGCAACAGAGAGTCTGACTGGTGGGTCCAGTCAGCTGAGTCAGCCGCTGACAAGTCAGCCTTATGCACTAGAATAGTGGAGTGGTCCCACCTGTCATTGTTTCAACCGTTTAATTAGTGGTTAAATTTAACCCAGGGCTAAATACAGGGGAGGCCCCACATGTCAGGGAGTAATTAGGTTAGTTAATTAGCCAGTTTAATTAAGTTGTGGTTAATTAGGAGGCGGGTCCCAGCAGTCAGTGGCACTGGACATCAATAGCGGCTGGGTTAAGCGGACACGTCAACGGCACCGACGTTTAGCCGCCGGCGACGAAAACACGGCGGCGAGGCACGGGATGTCGTCGGAAAACGGCTAACGGGCGCCGCTGGTCGCGTTCGAACACGCTTGAAGTCCCGCGTCCAACGGTGCTAGGGGCGGGAGCGAGGGAGGTCCCAAGCGACGCCAGCGACGGGCAAAGGCGATGGCCGGAGCTCGGTGAGCTCGGTTTCAGGGTCGCAGCGTATGGCGAGGCGACCCAAGGGCATCAGATGGTTCCTGGGGGGCTCAGGAACACGAGGCAAAGCTCAGTCACGAGTCCTGCGAGCTGTGGCCACGGCGGAGACTCAAACGGCGGCGACGGGTCCTCGGACGCGGTAGCGGTGGTAGCTAGTGGGGGAGCCGGAGCTCAAGGGAAGAGGGGAGGATGTGGGGGCTCACAGAGGGCCGGCAGGGGGCTCAGGTGAGCCACGGGGTGCCGGAGTCGAGGGGATCGACGGCAAGGTAGCATCGGCGTCCGGCGAAGGGGATCGAGGCAGATGGCGTCGAGGCGGCTCGCCGGCTCCAACCAGTGGCTCAGGCGATGGAGGAGATGACGATGGTCCTCCTGGACAACAGCTCGGGCGCCGGGGAGCTCGGTGGCCACGAGGGCGTGAGTGGATGCCGGCGATGGCACTCGGGTGAGAGGGGAGAAGGGGAACGGGGGCGACGGGGGGAGAGCGAGGGGGGGGGGGGGAAGTGGATCTGGGGCTAGGGTTAGCCAGGGGTGGACGACGCCCTTATCCGCCCGCACAGCTGCAGCGGCATGGACGGCGAGCCGGTCCGGCGACGACCACGGGCGCGGACGCTCGGTCGCACGCACAGTGGATGAAGACGACTCGGGAGGGGGAGCTGGGCCGCTGGGCCGGCTGGGTGTGCGGACAGCTGGGCCGTGGCCCAGTTGGGTCGTGAGTTATTTTTTTGTCTTTCCTTTTTATTTTTCAATTGCTTTTTTGTTTATTTAAACTTTCAAATTGTTTTAGTTTTTTAAATCATATAGTTAGCACCTAAATTAGTAATATTAGTTATACCACTGCCTCAATTATTTTTTTAGTTATAAAAATGTGGTTTTCAATAATTTTATCATTTAAGAGATGTTTAAATAATTGTTTCAGCTATTGTTTTACTTATCTTAGAGAATTTAATTATTTTATAAAATGTGGTTTCTTCACCAAATTAATGTATGGATTATTTTCCACAAACCGAACATTTTAGTTTTAATGTTTGAAAACTTTTGATGTTTGCCATTAACTCAAATTTGAATTTGAATCTCTTTGAACTAACGCGGGATTAACAACAGTAATTGTGGTGACGTGGCATCATTAGCAGGGTATTACTATAGCTTAAATATCCGGGCGTCACAATGTGCCACTAATTCCGACCATCAATGCACTTTTACCTGGAACTATCTCTGCTTCGCATATATAGAACCTATAGCATCTGGAATCTGTTGACCCTCTACTCCTTTCTTTCATGTCTGGTGTACCAGCTCTTTGTTCTGAATTCAAGTGACACTAAACAATTATACATACACAATATCAAACAAAGTATAGGAAATTAGTGGGTAAATAAGCTACCTGTTGCAATAACCAAACCCCTGATATAACTTTGATGCAAACAAAAAAAATGAGGCCTAAAAATCCTATGAAAATGTAGGATTCAGGTGCAAACCCCCAAAAGAACTGGATGGCTACCATAGTTCTTTCACTTCACAAACCCAAGAAAGTCCAAAGTCTATAGATGAATTTTCTTTTCATAAACATGCAACGGTCATCCCTGTCTAGCATTTGCTTCTTCTGAATCCCTATCTGTCAAGGTCCTCCTCTCATAAATAAATGCAAGATGGCTCTTTGAACAGTATTACATTCTAGTCAACCAAGCAACTGGAAGAACAGGTGGTACCAAAGATAACCGCTTTAAAGGGAACCATACACACATCAAACCTAAGTAAAATATGTTATGGGGTAAATTAGCTGCCTGAATACGCAAGAAACCTGGAACCAACCAAAAATGTGCCTGACAAACACGCAAGACACCAATCCATGCCAAGCCCGACTAGTACCCCCAGAACAAATTAGGAAGCAAATAAACAATACAATGTCAATCAAGCGAACATGAAGCACAAAAAAATAAGAGGAAGAAAATGGAAGTGAATGGCAAAAATCCAGGAAACAAATGCCGTCCGATCAAAAGACCATAATTAGTTATTTGCTTAGTGGGGTATATGCAAGAGAAAACATATGTGTAATTTGTAGAAAGAAGCAAAACCACCTTGCATTGAGTCTATCTAATTACCTAAGCTGATCCAAAAACAAACTGAACGACTGTGAACCAACTTAACTAACATAGACATAAGCCTTTTAACAGCACTTAGTTCTACTAATATAATGTGAAAGCGGAATGGAGAGAAAATATGGAAGTATTGTTTAAGCAAAGCAATATGATGCAAAGTTCTCATCCTTGATATTTAAAATCTAATTTATAAGTCTTATCCTGAACACAATAAAAATTCGATAGCTCCTGCCGTCAAAAGTGAAAAACCCACTGATGATACCACTAATTAAACGGTGCTAAGAACCAAACATAACAACTCAAGGTACAGTCATAAGCTACTCTTAAGAATCAAGATTTGTTAGTACGTATTTCTTCTGCCCTCCATAGATCATCTTAAAGATTCTAATGAAAATTTCAAAGTAAAAAGAATATACATGACCATGCAAAACAAAACTTTATCATATTTTTTTCCTCTTTCAGATATTATTAAGTTTCATTTTGAGAATAATGCATGTCTGACCGTAATGGATCATCAAGAAGAGAACAGTCAAAAGTTTTGGAAATGGAAGGTTGAAGTTTGTGATAACCTTTGGGTAAAAGGAACCACCTGGATAATCGAACACAAAAAATCATAAATGAAATTAACCTCCCCCTAAAACCTTCTTGGGTGCTAGGTGACTATTTCAACAGAGAGAGGTAGGAATCGTATCATCCACAACAACCTGTCACCTAATGATGCATATCCATGGAAGATTTATGCAGAAAAATAAAAAGAACACACAAATTACATAGTAGCAAGTAGTTACTATTTCAACTAGAAACTAAACCTATGGTCTAAATCCGCTGCTAGTGTACCTCATCAGTGGCGGAGACAGGGGTGCCAGCACAGGCCCTGGCCCCCCTAACATCATGAATTTACTACTTAATTACTGATGAATAGTGTTGAATTAGAGATTTTTTACTACTAAACATCTATTTTTCTATGGATTGTCCCTCCCCAACCTATTTCAATGGCACCTGGCCCCCCTAATACAAATTTTCTGCCTCCGCCACTGTACCTCATCATCTCCTAGCCAGTACAACACCAGGTGGCTACCTGCAAGCCAAGACGATGTAATGAGCATAGGTCAGGGAGAGAGGGAGATAGAGAGTGACTTATCGGTGGGCGAGAGGGTGAGCCGGTGTGGAAGGAGGGGCAATAGAGAATTTTCTAGCGCGTAGTGGTGGAGAGGTGGTCTGGCCTGGATGCCTCTTTCCACCGGAGGTCTCATCCCTGGTGTGCCCATCGTCAAACGTCCTAGTCATCCTCCTGCCAACTAGTGAGAGGAGAGGCAGTAAGGGAAGGAGTGCAACAGCCACGCAAGATCGAAGGGGAGAGCTCACCTCAAGTGATTGCCTAGACGGTGTCAGATTCAGCCGCGACCCCATCTCCTAGGCCTCTGCATCCAATCTCTCATCCTCCATCACCTGGGCGAAGGAGATGGAGCTCGACCAGTCAGCACGCACAGATCGCGACTGGAGGAGATGGATCTAGAGGAGGATACTGGGTGTCGGGGATGTCGCTGATGAGGATGAGTACGATGAATTTCTGAGTTGCCAGTCAAGGAATCATGCACCAATCATACAGAGAGGCTTAAAATCATAAAAAAACCTAAGTTCATACATGGTCAACCTAATGATCCAAGTTCCCCATGTACATGGGAATTAATACGTCACACTATTTTTTATGCCTATTCTGCAACTTAATTCAATCAATTTAGAACGGTTGCGTGTACTGAATTGTGAGTTATGCCCGATTTTCTATTGATCTAAGAATGATTAATATGTTGATCTTGATATGTTGTCAGCCCAGGCAATGAACTAGAACTATTTATGATTATATACCCTAGAGCTAGCACACTCAATTGTTTTCACTCCAGTATGTATGAACATGTCGTGGGTATGACCATTTATGGGATCATGGCAATCTCTTTGCGGTTCGATTGGAGGAATGGACATGCACAAAGAGCACGGTCAACGGAGAACACTCGGTGTTTACCCAGGTTCGGGCCGCTGCGAAGCGTAAAACTCTACTCCTGCTTTGTGTATTGATTGGGTATATGAGTCCAGCTACAACGAGCACACATCCGGCAAGGTGCTCGGGGGGTGCAGCTACACGCATAGAATGGACAGGGTTTCGACCTTTGTTAAGGTAGCCATGAGCCTCCTTTTATAGACTAAGGAGTCACCATAGTGGCATAATGGTAAATCTACAATGTAAACAGTTGCTACAGTGCCAAATACCTAACTCTGACGAGTTAGGACAAATGCATTAAATGCACCATGAGGTTTCTTGTGGATGGAACTCCCCGGCAAGGTTGGTCTCTCCTTCTATGTCGTTCGTCCATCTACCTTATATTCCTTCGACACCTCACTTGGATGGGTGCCATTAAAGTGTATCTTCAGATGTGAGCCGCCACGTGTCCACACAAGTTTCACCTAACTACCTGCCCGCTTGACACCTAATCGACAAGTCACAACCTGATCAATGAGGTGGAGCGATGGCAATGTAGTGGGAATGCTGCCGGGCTCGGAGCTTGGCGGGCTTGATTCTTGGCAGCTTTCCTCGACAAGGATCTTGCTGGGCTCTCGAGCCATATCTTCAATATTTCTGACCCCCCTTTCCTGAGATCTACTTTGCTTCTTTATTAATTTGGTCTTGTGTTTGTCTTTGATTATTGATGCGCAGCATCCCAAGATCATCCCCATGGACCTACCTACGTCTCCCACGACACCATTTGGACCAATGACAAGGGCACGAGCAAAGGCTATCAAAGATAAGGTGAACTTGCTCCTCTCCGAACTACCATTTCCTATACATGAGACATGGCTACTATCTCAAGCGGAAACACTATGCGTGATCAGGCACTTGGAGGAGAGCCACGGAGCAACTACACCCAACGGGCAAGACGGCGAGAACACCAAACGTGAAGGACAAGAAGAAGAGCTACGGAAGAAGCCCCAGCCACCGGACGACCGGTCGGGACTGGACGTCCGGAGCCTGAAGACCCAGCCGAGAGCTATAGCGAGCGGACGTCCGGCCAGGACCATACGACCGGCCACCCCCAGCGAGCGGACGACCGGGCAGGACCGGACATCCGGCGACACCACACCAGAGCCAAAATTAGTGGAAGTCCGAAGTGACCAGACATACGGCGCCTCCATCACAGAACGGAACCAGCGGAAGTCTGGAAGCCACCGGACGTCCGGACGCCCATGAGCCACCGGACGACCGGTCCCCAGCGGACGTCCGGTACCTGTCTGCGCACAGGATTCGGGCCCGAGGCCCATGTACCCCCTCACTTCGCCCCCATTTGCACTAAGACTATAAATAGACCTCCTATTCCTCCTACCTAGGGCCAGCAAAGTGGTAGCTCATTTAGAGATAGAGCTTGGCTCATCCACATCGGATCTACTCCTTGAGAGAGACCGTGACCCCTCTTCGGAGAAGATCCCTTTGGATTGAAGACCTCCTCGCAGAGAAGACCATCAAGACCTCCTTTGGAGAAGAATCGGTTACCGTGTATCGTCCTTTGTTGATTGTGGATCTTATATCTCCTCTCATGTTTCGAGGATCTAGCATATGTGTGATCAATCTTGTTGGTTTTAGTGTTTCTCTCGTGTTTCCCCTCATGTTTACCCTCGTGATTTCCCTCGTGTTCATCGTGTTCATCGCGGGATCCTCTCCTTTCGTGAAAGATCGGCCACATAGGGTTCCACCCTACATCATATTGGTATCAGATCCACGTTGATCACGATTTCGGAGTCTCCCCGTTGTGTTTCTAGCCTTGTTTTTGTTGATTTTGTCCCTAATTCGAAAATTCCCCACAAAATAGCCCCAATTTTTTTTGTGATTTGTTGGTGTGATGAAATTTTGTTGGATTTGATTCATGGATTTGCTTTGTCTTGAGTGGATCTAGCTTTTCCCCTTTGTCTCCACCTTTTCCATCCACGAAATCGCCCGGATTCAATGAAATTTGACCTCTCCATCACGTACCCGTGCTATTCTTCCCGTGCCCGAAGTTGCCCAGGCACCGGACGTCCGCTAGCCACCGGACGTCCAATGACCGGACGACCGCTCCTCCACCGGACGTCCGGCGTTCCCTGACGAAACTGAAAAATTTCAGTTCGGTCACCACCACCGCTCCACCTCCACCTCCGCATACACATCCCCATACCTCCACCACTTTCCGCATACCACCACCATTGCTTACTCGTTTCGCGCTCCGACTTGTTTTTTGCGACATTGTGCTTTGAGAATTTGAGTTGCGGTTCCATGTCCTATTGTGTTTTGGATACTTAGGTACGGTTTGATATCGATATCACCGCCGCTCATCTTCACCACGGACGCATCATCGACAACAACCACTACACCATTTTTACACCATACCGTAAGCAAGAATGGTAAACTCATCTTGGTTTAGTGATACATCATTCTTGCCACTACATTGATAGCCATCATAGCCTTACTCTTTTGCGTCGCTTACCCATCGAGACTAGCCTTTGAGTATTGCTGGCAACGTGACTTGTGCACATTAGTGATCATACTTCCCATAGCATAGATACATAGCATTGGTGCATATCATCTCTTGTGTCACAAAGTGTCATCACATACTCAATTGCTATCTTGGTTCGTGAAGCATTGCATGAGAAAAGAGCTCAAACGCAAAGAGCCAAACAAGCTTTTAAGAAAAAGGGAAAGATAAGCAAAGAGCTTTTAAGCAAGAACCATAGCATCATACAACATTAAGATTGTCATACTAGATCATCTTGGATCATATCATCGAAACACCATACATAGAACATATTTGGGATAGAAGTCGTTGCATGTTTTCTTAGTAGGTTGTGCACAAGTCTTTGTATCCGCCTATTGTGGAATCATGCTAGCGTCTCTCTAGTGTTGTGCAACAAGAGCATTTTCGTGGATTCCACATTTTGGCTCATCCTTGGTTGCACGACCCCACTTATCTCTTTGCGTGTGTGTTTCCGTGTACCTTATTTTGCTTGGTCTACTTGTTGAATTGAAAACTTGTGAATATTTTCCAACATTATTGAAGCTCACTAACAATTGCATCAAATTTTGTGCCACCATCCTAACCAAGCTCCACCATAAGCTTTTACTCGTGTAGGTGTGAGAAACCGACAAGAATTGGTACCAATTGTGCTATTTCCTTGTTCCACATTGGAGTGATCTTTGATCCACCTTCAACATCGGTCAAGGTACATTTAGTATACGTTCTTATCTTTCTCCCACTCACATATTTCTCTTGGAATGATGGATAGGCCAAGTACTTCTACCAACCCACTCTTCATCGGGCAAGACGACGACATGAACTCCTATGTCACAAAGAGCCACCTCTTTGGTGCACAACGTGCTTTGCGTCAAGAGCAACAAGCAATGAGCGAATGCATTGACAACCTCGCCACCGACTTGCGACTCTCCGAGCAATGTACAGGAGATTACTTCGACCACAAGCTCGACGACCACAAGCAAGAGAATGACGCAAGAATGTATGAGATTCGTGCTTTGTTGCTCAACCGCTCTTCTTCCACTTCGTCCTCATCAAGACGGAGCCGCTCAAGTCGACACTCTGACTACACCATCTCCGGCTCAAGTACACCGACATCAAATACTCTTCGTCGTGCCGTGCGCCAAGATCGTCAAGCCAACCGCAACCCTCTACACGACAACAACTCTCAAGAACAACGACATTGTCAAAACCAAGCTACCTTTGCGCAAGCATGAGAACGGCAACGACAATGCCAACACGAAGAGGAAGAGCGAGCGCGTCTTCACCAAGAATCACAAGATGCCGAGGCACAACGTCAAGAGCAACAATTGCGAGATGCTCTAGAACTTGAGGCGCAACAAGCCCTCTGAGAATCAAGTCGAGTCGTAGCCAACCGAGGCCGACAAGCTCGTGAACATGAAGAAGCACTTTGCGAAGAAGTTCAAGAACGAGTATATCAAGCTCGCGTGCAACGTCAAGCTCGACAAGTTCCTCCACAAGCTCGCCAAGAACATCAAGCTCGCCAAGAACAAGAAGACAATGGAAATCCTCCACGGCAAGAGCAAATTGTGAGATACGATCCTCCTCGTCAAGGACGTCATCATCCCCGTCCCGAACACAATGAAGAGCAACGCTATGGCAAGCTAAAGTTCACCATGCCCAAGTTCAATGGAAGCAACAATCCCGAAGAGTACCTTTCATGGGCATTGAATGTCGACAAAATCTTCCGCTTGCACAACTATGAAGAAGATAAGAAGATCGCGATGGCATCCCTTGAGTTCCAAGACTATGTCCTCATTTGGTGGGAACAAGTCATTGAGCCGAGAGGCAAAAGGTGAACCACCCATAACTACTTGGGCGCAAATGAAGGATGTCATGAGAGCACGCTTCGTGCCTACCTACTACAACCGTGACCTGTTAAAGAAACTGCAACTACTCAAGCAAGGAACCAAGAGCGTTGAAGAGTACTACAAGGAAATGGATATTGCAATGATACGAGCCAATGTCACGGAAGATGATGAACAAACTATGGCATGTTTATTGAATGGACTCAATCACCCTATCAAGAAGATCGCCGACTTCCAACCATACTCAAACCTCATCGAGCTAGTGCATCAAGCTACCAAAGCGGAACGTCAAGTGTAAGATGACTTCAAGTATGCCAAGTTCTCATCCAAGTCACACGGCTTCTCCAACACCCAAGCTTCAACGACTCCAACACCATCTACATCAACAAAGCCTTCTACAAGCAACGTCGACAAGTCGAGTTACAAGAAAGCTTTGTCAACATCAAGTCATCTTCCTACAATGAGAAACTTCAAGTCGAGAGCTTCATCATCATCTACCCTAACCGATGAGAATGTCAAGACAAGTTCCTTCAAATGCTTCACATGCGGAGGCCGAGGCCACAAGTCCTTTGAGTGTAGAAAAAAGAGAACCATGATCCTCAATGACGATGGTACATAGGACTCCATGAGTGGAGGAGAAGCAGAAGCACTTGAGCAAGTTGCCATACACCGGCAAGTGAACGATGAAGAGGAACATGTCTTTTGTGATGAAGATTCAATTCCCGCTCTCGTTATCTCCAAGGTCTTGACCCTTCGACATCACCAAGAAGAATACCAAAGATGCCACATATTCCATACCAAGGCCGGTATCAATGGAAGGTCCGTCAAGGTCATCATCGATGGAGGGAGTTGTCATAACCTAGCAAGTGAAGAACTTCGCTCCAAGATCCAATTTCCCAAGACGAAGCACCCACATCCCTACAAAGTTCAATGGCTAAGTGACTCCGGCACTATTGAAGTCGAGCACAGAGTGCAAGTCTCCTTCAAAATTGGCGCTTATGAAGACACTTTGGGGTGTGATGTCGTTCCAATGACCGTCTGCCACCTTCTTCTTGGTCAACCATGGAAATTTGATAGAGGTGTCATCCACAACGGCCGAATGAACCACTACATCTTCAAGATGAAAGGAAATGAGTACGTACTTCGCCCTATGTCTCCAAGCCAAGTGATCGCCGACAAGCAAGCCACCATCGTGGAGAGAATAGTGAGAGAGCGAACCACCAAAAAGAGAGTGAGCGCCACAAGCCCAAATCGAGTGCCTCCACGATGAGTGAAAAGAAGAACCTAGTTCTATTTTTCACTAAACATGAGATAAGAGAAGTGTGTGAGAACCCATCTAGTGTCCTACACTATGTCCTTTCGTGCAAGGACGATGCACCAAAAGCTAACACCTCTCACACTCTACCTTTAGTGTTGTCTTCTCTTTTGCAGGAATTCCAAGATGTTTTCCCCAACGAGCTACCTCCGGGACTACCTCCACTACGAGGCATCGAGCACCGCATCGACCTCATCCCCGGAGCACCTCTTCCGAACAAAGCTCCTACCGCGTCAACCCCGAAGAAACCAAAGAAATACAAAGGCAAGTAAAGCATCTCATAGACCATGGACATGTGCGTGAAAGTTTGAGTCCTTGTGCCGTTCCGGTCATTCTTGTGCCAAAAAGAGACGGTAGCTTTCGCATGTGTCCCGATTGTAGACCCATCAATGCTATCACCGTTCACTATAGGTATCCCATTCCACGCCTTGATGATATGCTTGATGAACTTAGTGGTGCCACTATATTTTCCAAAATTGATCTTAAAAGTGGTTACTATCAAATCCGCATACAAGAGGGTGATGAATGGAAAACCGCTTTCAAAACAAAGTTTGGCTTGTATGAGTGGTTAGTCATGCCTATGGGTTTATCGGAAGCACCAGGTACTTTCATGCGTCTTATGAATTATGTGTTTCGCCCTTACATTGGTGAGTTTGTTGTGGTCTACTTCGATGATATCCTTATTTATAGCAAATCTCTCAAAGATCATGTTTCCCATGTTCGAACCGTTTTGCAAACTCTTCGAAAAGAGCGTCTCTATGCTAACATGGAAAAATGCCTTTTTGGCGTTGATAAGCTCATTTTCTTGGGTTTCGTTGTTTCCTCTAAGGGTGTTCATGTTGATGACTCTAAGATCAATGCTATGAAAACTTGGCCACAACCAACCAACTTGCATCAAGTGTGTAGCTTCCTTGGTTTAGCCGGTTTCTACCATAGATTTGTGAAGGACTTTAGCACCATTGCTTCACCTTTGCATGCCTTGAGCAAGAAAAATGCGCCTTTTGTTTGGGGACCATCCCAAGATACCGCTTTCAATGAGCTTAATAATTTGCTTACTCATGCTCCCGTGCTTGCATTACCCAACTTTGACAAACCCTTTGAGATTCATTGTGATGCTAGTGGTAATGGCATAAGAGGTGTGTTAACGCAAGAGAAGTGCCCCATAGCTTACTTTAGTGAGAAACTTTCCGGAGCGCAACTCAATTACCCCATCTATGGCAAAGAGTTATATGCTTTAGTGCAAGTTTTGCATGAATGGGAACACTATCTTCGCCCTCATGAATTTATCATTCATACCGATCATGAAACGCTTAAATACCTTAAGGGTCAAACCAAGTTGAACAAGCGTCATGCTAAACGGAGTGAATTCATTGAGTCTTTTCCTTATGTCATCAAGTACATCAAAGGCAAGGAAAATGTTGTGGCGGACGCTCTTTCCCGCATATGCATACTTGTTACTCAACTTGAATTGGATGTCATTGGCTTTGAGCACATAAAAGACTTGTATGAGCATGATCCTACTTTTTCTATTCCTTATGCCAAATGTTTGACGCATACCTCTTGGGAATGCTATTACATCAAAAATGGATATCTTATGAGAGCTAACAAGCTTTGCATCCCCGAGTCTTCTCTTTGTTTGTTGCTTTTGCAGGAATCTCATGGAGGAGGACTAATGGGACATTTTGGACGCGACAAGACTTTCGCTACGCTCTCCAAGAACTATTATTGGCCCAAGATGTTTCGCGACGTCAACCGCTTCACCAACCGATGCTCTACATGTCGCAAAGCTAAGTCTAAAGCTCAATCCCATGGCCTTTCTATGCCTCTCCCAATTCCATATCAACCATGGGAAGATATTAGCATGGATTTTGTACTTGGATTGCCTAGGACTAGAAATGGAAAGGATTCGGTATTTGTTGTTGTGGACCTATTCTCTAAGATGGCACATTTCATACCATGCAACAAGATAAACGATGCTTCACATGTTGCCACTCTCTTTTGTAGGGAAATATTGCGTCTACATGGAGTGCCAAAGACGATTGTCTCGGACCGCGATGTCAAGTTCCTAAGCTACTTTTGGAAGACCCTATGCGCCAAGCTCGGAATCAAGCTACTCTTCTCCACGGCGTACCATCCACAAACCGATGGCCAAACGGAGGTGACCAACCGCACACTCTCTGCTCTACTTTGCGTGCTCATCAAGAAGAACATCAAGGAGTGGGAGGAGTGTCTACCTATCGCCGAGTTCGCCTACAACCGCGCAAGACACTCAACTACCGACAAGTCCCCCTTCGAGGTCGTCTACGGATTCAACCCATTGTCACCATTGGACATTCTTCCTCTACCACTCCAAGAGCGCATCAATATGGACACAAGTGCACGTGTGAACCATCTCAAGAAGGTGCATGAAGATACAAGGCACACCATCGAGCGCCAAGTACAACGTCTTGCGACCAAGCTCAACATCAACAAGCACCCCATGGTATTCAACATTGGTGATCTTGTGTGGCTACACCTTTGCAAGGACCGCTTCCCCACCGAACGCAATTCCAAACTTCTACCACGAGCGGATGGACCCTTCAAGGTGCTTGGACGCTAAAACAACAACACTTACAAGATCGACCTCCCGCGCGACAAGTACAACGTGAGCGACATCTTCAATGTCAAGGATCTAGCGCCCTACCATGGTGATGACGAATTCGATCCGAGGTCGGATCTTTCCCAAGGGAGGGGAGATGATGCAGAGCATCCCAAGATCATCCCCATGGACCTACCTACGCCTCCCACGACACCACTTGGACCAATGACAAGGGCACGAGCAAAGGCTATCGAAGATAAGGTGAACTCGCTCCTCTCCGAACTACCATTTCCTATACATGAGACATGGCTACTACCTCAAGCGGAAACACTATGCGTGATCAGGCACTTGGAGGTGAGCCACGGAGCGAGTACACCCAATGGACAAGACGACGAGAACACCAACCGTGAAGGACAAGGAGAAGAGCTGCGGAAGAAGCCCCAGCCACTGGACGACCGATCGGGACCGGACATCCGGAGCCTGAAGACCCAGCCGAGAGCTACAGCGAGCGAACGTCCGGCCAGGACCGGACGGGCTGGCCACCCCCAGCGAGCGGACGACCGGGCAGGACCGGACATCTGGCGACACCACACCCAAGCCAAAAATAGCGGAAGTCCGAAGTGACCAGACGTCCGGCGCCTCCATCACAGAACGGAACCAGCGGAAGTCCGGAAGCCACTGGACGTCTAGACACCCATGAGCCACCGGACGACTGGTCCCCGGCGGACGTCCGGTACCTATCTGCGCACAGGATTCGGGCCTGAGTCCCATGTACCCCCTCACTTCGCCCCCATTTGCACTAAGACTATAAATAGACCTCCTATTCCTCCTACCTAGGGTCAGCAAAGTGGTAGCTCATTTAGAGATAGAGCTTTGCTCATCCACATCGGATCTACTCCTTGAGAGAGACCGTGGCCCCTCTTTGGAGAAGATCCCTTTGGATTCAAGACCTCCTCGCGGAGAAGACCATCAAGACCTCCTTTGGAGAAGAACCGGTTACCGTGTATCATCCTTTGTTGATTGTGGATCTTGTATCTCCTATCGTGTTTTGAGGATCTAGCATATGCGTGATCAATCTTGTTGGTTTTAGTGTTCCTCTTGTGTTTCCCCTTGTGTTTACCCTCGTGATTTCCCTCGTGTTCATTGTGTTCATCGCGGGATCTGCTCCTTCCGTGAAAGATCGGCCACATAGGGGTCCACCCTACATCAGTTATCCTCCGTCAAGCCTTGTCGTTGGTAAGGCTACTACTGCCTGTGCATAAATCTGGGGTATTAAGGACCCCATTCTTAATACACCGATAGTAGCCCTTGGGCCTGGGCCGTACACGCATGCGAGGCGTCATTGGGCTATGCCCAAAAAATGCACATGCACGCAAAAGATAACTGCGAACTCTGTCATTATTTTCTCTTTTACTGAACCCTCTCGACAGGCGCACTGCACGCAAAGCACAAATTGCTGAATCTGTGCGGTCACTGGAGTAGTGCACCTAGCAAGGACTGCAAGGCACATGATTTGCGAAATTGGGCAGTCGCTGGAGTAGTGCACCTGGCGAAGACTACTAGGCACGGGATCGGCGAAACTGGGCGGCCGCTCCAAAACAGTGAAGAGCCAGCCCTCGCGCCTTTCCTATAAAGAGGGGGCAGCGGAGAACAATCCTCATTCACCTCTTCCCATTCCAATCTCTCAGCCATTGTCGCCTCTTTCTTCTACATTAACCCCCAAATCTGTTGCCACAATGGCAAGGGGAAAAGGTCAAGCTCGCGCATCCGTCGTTGCAGTGACAACCTCTACTCGGCACCACGCCCATGCCCCGGCCGCTACCGCGGAGGCTGGTTCCAGTGCCCGAGGAAGGGCCGTTGCCTGTGGTTGTGGGAAACACGACGTCTGGGGGCAAGGCAGACATGGCAGAGCACTCATCATCTCGTCCCCAGCCAATCCGCCTTAGGCGGAGGGCCATATGGAGGACAAGGCGCACAAGTTCATCATGGAACTGCATCATCGGCCACATAGCTAGTTGCGCCCTCCCCACCCTTTCGCCGGGGTGATGGATGATGACCCACAAGTATAGGGGATCTATCGTAGTCCTTTCGATAAGTAAGAGTGTCGAACCCAACGAGGAGCAGAAGGAAATGATAAGCAGTTTCCAGCAAGGTATTCTCTGCAAGTACTGAAATAAGTGGTAATAGATAGTTTTGTGATAGGATAATTTGTAACGAGCAACAAGTAACAAAAGTAAATAAAGTGCAGCAAGGTGGCCCAATCCTTTTTGTAGCAAAGGACAAGCCTGGAAAAACTCTTATATAGAGAAAAGCGCTCCCGAGGACACATGGGAATATCGTCAAGCTAGTTTTCATCACGTTCATATGATTCGCGTTCGGTACTTTGATAATCTAATATGTGGGTGGACCGGTGCTTGGGTACTGTCCTTACTTGGACAAGCATCCCACTTATGATTAACCTCCATTGCAAGCATCCGCAACTACAACAAAAGTATTAAGGTAAACCTAACCATAGCATGAAACATATGGATCCAAATCAGCCCCTTATGAAGCAACGCATAAACTAGGGTTTAAGCTTCTGTCACTCTAGCAACCCATCATCTACTTATTACTTCCCAATGCCTTCCTCTAGGCCCAAATAATGGTGGAGTGTTATGTAGTCGACGTTCACATAACACCACTAGAGGAGAGACAACATACATCTCATCAAAATATCGAACGAATACCAAATTCACATGACTACTAATAGCAAGACTTCTCCCATGTCCTCAGGAACAAACGTAACTACTCACAAAGCATAATCATGTTCATAATCAGAGGGGTATTAATATGCATATAGGATCTGAACATATGATCTTCCACCAAATAAACCAACTAGCATCAACTACAAGGAGTAATTAACACTACTAGCAACCTACTAGTACCAATCCCGGACTTGGAGACAAGAATTGGATACAAGAGATGAACTAGGGTTTTGAGAGGAGATGGTGCTGGTGAAGAGGTTGATGGAGATTGCCCTCTCCCGATGAGAGGGGCGTTGCTGATGATGATGGCGATGATTTCCCCCTCCCGGAGGGAAGTTTCCCCGATAGAACAGCTCTGCCAGAGCCCTAGATTGGTTCCGCCTCATGGCGGCGGAGTTTCGCCCGAGAAGATGGCTTATGATTTTTTCCTCATCGAAAGACTTCATATAGCAGAAGATGGCCATCGGAGGGCCACCGGGGGGCCCACGAGGTAGGGGCGCGCCTAGGGGGGTAGGGCGCGCCCCACCCTCGTGGGCAGGGTGTGGCCCCCCTGGTGAACTTCTTGCGCTCGGTATTTTTTATATATTCTGAAAATGTCTTCCATGAAGTTTCAGGACTTTTGGAGCTGTGCAGAATATGTCTCTAATATTTGCTCCTTTTCCAGCCCAGAATCCCAGCCGCCGGCATTCTCCCTCTTTATGTAAACCTTGTAAAATAAGAGAGAGTAGGCATAAGTATTGTGACATAATGTGTAATAACATCCCATAATGCAATAAATATTGATATAACAGTGTGATGCAAAATGGACGTATCAACTCCCCCAAGCTTAGACCTCGCTTGTCCTCAAGAGAAAGCCGAAATCGAAAAATATGTCCACATGTTTAGAGATAGAGGTGTCGATAAAAGTAAAATACGGACATGAGGGCATCATGATCATTCTTAGAACAACAACTTACATAATTCTCGTCATATGATTTCTTATGATAGAGTAATAATTCAATCACAATTTCAAGTATGAATCGTAAACTTCATTGAAAACTAACAAACTATAATCTCAGTCATTGGAGCAATTGCAATTTATCATAACATAGGAAAGAGTTAATATATAAGAGCTTTTCAGCAAGTCCACATACTCAACTATCATATAGTCTTTCACAATTGCTGACACTCACGCAATACTTATGGGTATGGAGTTTTAAACGGACACAGAGAAAGATAGGGGCTTATAGTTTTGCCTCCCAACATTTTACCTCAAGGGTAATGTCAACAATAATAGTTCATGAAAACTCACATCCAATTAGCCATATATACCAGGATCTTTCCAACATGCTGTGCTTGCCAAAGGATAAAATGTAAAAAGGAAGGGTGAAGATCACCATGACTCTTATGCAAGGTAGGAGATAAAAGTAAAAGATAGGCCCTTCGCGGAGGGAAGCAGAGGTTGTCATGCGCTTTTATGGTTGGATGCACAAAATCTTAATGGGAAAGAATGTCACTTTATATTGCCACTTGTGATATGGAACTTTATTATGCAGTCTGTCGCTTTTATTTCTTCCATATCACACGATCGTATAAAGTTTATTTTCTCCCACACTAATAAGTCATACATATTTAGAAAGGAATATTTATTGCTTGCACCGATGACAACTTACTTGGAGGATCTTACTCAATCCATAGGTAGGTATGGTGGACTCTCATGGCAAAACTGGTTTAAGGGTATTTGGAAGCACAAGTAGTATCTCTACTTGGTGCGATGAATTTGGCTAGCATGAGAGGGAAAGGCAAGCTCAACCATGTTGGATAATCCATGACAATATACTTTATCTCAGATGTAAGAAAACATAACCCATTACGTTGTCTTCCTTGTCCAACGTAAACTCTTTAGCATGTCATATTTTAATGAGTGCTCACAATCATAAAAGATGTCCAAGATAGTATATTTATATGTGAAGACCTCTCTTTCTTTATTACTTCCTATTAATTGCAACGATGACCAAAACTATGTTTGTCAACTCTCAACAACTTTTATTCATCATACTTTTTCTATGTGAGCTCATTACTCTCCATAAGATCCATATGATCTCTTTGTTTCTTTTTATTTCTTTCTCTTTTCTTTTATTCACTTAGGATCATGGCAAAATAATCAAGCCCTTGACTCAACACTAATCTTTATTATATAGCTCACGGATTCGATTACATAGAAGGATCATAAAGCAAAACTCACAACTAGATCATACTAAGAACTTTTATTCTACTAGATCAAGATATTACCAAAAGGATCGAACTCAGAAAAACAATAAAGATAAAAGTGATGGTGATACGATACCGGGGCACTCCCCCAAGCTTGGCAGTTGCTAAGGGGAGTGCCCATACCCGATGCTCAGTTCTTCTTTGTTGGTGAAGAAGGTGGAGTTGTTGATGATGGATAGTCACACATCGAGCGTAGGAGGTCTTCTAACTTGCGGATAATGCCTTTGAGTGCGATGATATGCTCCCTCAACAAAATATTTTCACGTGTGAGATACTTATTTTGTATGTGAGCTAACTCAACCATATTGAAAGCTTCGATCTTAGTTGGGGTAAGAAGATTGTGATCAAGTTGAATGATGTCTTCTGTTGCCGGAACTTGGTCCTCCGTAGCCTTCTTGGTCCCTTCATCATTGCTGATCTCCATGGGTTCTTCTCTCTTCAGCTCTATCTTCATTAGCTAAGCATCGTTGCCCTCATTGTTGGAGGAGGAGGGAGACGACATGATGCTTGGTGTTGACAACCCTGGCAGAAAACAGCTCGAAACAAGAATAGAGGATTTTTGCGTGATACGGTGGTCAAAACCTTCGGGAGGTTATATAATGAATTTTTACCGACCAAAATATGTGTCGTGTAAGAAAACGGAGTCCTAAAAGCACACGAGGTGCCCACGAGGTAGGGGGGCACACCCAGGAGGGTAGGGCGCGCCCTCCACCCTCGTGTCCTTCCCGGACTGCTTCTTATTTTTCTATTTTTCTAAATATTCCAAAACGGAGAAATATTGCCTTAAAACAGTTTTGGAGTCGGTTTACTTACCGTACCACATACCTATTCCTTTTCGGAGTCTGAAACGTTCCAGAAAGTGTCCCTTATGTATTCCTCCGGGGTTACGGTTTCAATAACATTGGTTTCAACATTTATAGGATTACCTGAGATATAATGTTTAATTCTTTGACCGTTCACCACCTTCGGATTTGTGCCTTCGAAGTTGTTGATTTTTATGGCACCGGAACGATAGACCTCCTCGACAACGTAAGGACCTTCCCATTTAGAGAGAAGTTTTCCTGCAAAAAATCTTAAACAGAGTTGTATAGCAATACATAATCACCTACATTAAACTCACGCTTTTGTATCCTTTTATCATGCCGTCTTTTAACTTTTTCTTTAAACCACTTGGCATTTTCATAGGCTTGGGTTCTCCATTCATCGAGTGAGCTAATATCAAATAACCTCTTCTCACCGGCAAGTTTAAAATCATAATTGAGCTCTTTAATAGCCCAATATGCCTTGTGTTCTAGTTCGAGAGGTAAGTGACATGCTTTTCCATAAACCATTTTATACGGAGACATACCATAGGATTTTTATATGCAGTTCTATAGGCCCATAATACATCATCAAGTTTCTTGGACCAATTCTTTCTAGATCTATTAACAACCTTTTACAAAATTAATTTGAGCTCTCTATTACTCAATTCTACTTGACCACTAGACTGTGGGTGATAAGGAGATGCAATTCTATGATTAACATCATATTTAGCAAGCATTTTACGGAAAGCACCATGAATAAAATGTGAACCACCATTAGTCATTAAATATCTAGGGACTCCAAATCTTGGAAAAATAACTTCTTTAAGCATTTTAATAGAAGTGTTATGATCAGCACTACTAGTTGGAATAGCTTCTACCCACTTAGTAACGTAATCAACAGCAACTAAAATATGTGTATAACCATTAGAGGCAGGAAAAGGTCCCATATATCAAAGCCCCAAACATCAAATGGTTCAATAACGAGTGAATAGTTCATAGGCATTTCTTGACGTATACTAATATTACCAATTCTTTGACATTCATGACAAGATAAGACAAACTTACGGGCATCCTTGAAGAGACTAGGCCAATAAAAACCAGATTGCAATACCTTATGTGCAGTTCTATCTCCAGCATGGTCTCCCCCATAATCTTCAGAGTGACACTTGCGTAGGATCTGTTCCTGTTCATGCTCAGGTACACAACGTCTAATAACACCATCTACTCCTTCTTTATAAAGATGTGGGTCATCCCAAAAGTAATGCCTCAAATCATAGAAGAACTTTTTCTTTTGCTGGTATGTGAAACTAGGTGGTATGAATTTAGCAACAATGTAATTAGCATAATCAACATACCATGGAGCAGTATGAGAAGCATTTATGACATTTATTGCTCATCAGGAAAGCTATCATCAATAGGCAGTGGGTCATCAAGCACATTTTCTAACCTAGACAAGTTGTCTGCAACGGGGTTCTCAGCTCCCTTTCTATCAACAATATGTAAATCAAATTCTTGTAGCAAGCGAACCCATATAATAAGTCTAGGTTTAGCATCTTTCTTTTCCATAAGATATTTAATAGCAGCATGATCAGTGTGAATAGTTACTTTAGAATCAACAATATAAGGTCTGAACTTATCACAAGCAAATACAATTGCTAATAATTCTTTTTCAGTAGTAGCATAATTTCTTTGAGCATTGTCTAGGGTTTTACTAGCATATTGAATAACGTTTAATTTCTTATCAACTCTTTGCCCTAGAACAACACATACAACATAATCACTTGCATCACACATAATTTCAAAGCGTAAATTCCAATCAGGTGGCTGAACAATAGGTGCAGAGATCAATGCTTTCTTAAGTATTTCAAATGATTCTACACAATCATCATCAAAGACAAATGGTATATCTTTTTGTAATAAATTAGTCAGAGGCCGAGAAATTTTTGAGAAGTCCTTAATGAACCTCCTATAAAAACCGGCGTGACCAAGGAAACTTCTTATACCTTTGATGTCCTTGGGGCATGGCATCTTTTCAATAGCATCAACCTTGGCTTTATCAACTTCAATACCTCTTTCAGAAACTTTATGCCCCAAGATAATACCTTCATTAACCATAAAGTGGCACTTTTCCAAATTCAAGACAAGATTAGTTTCTTCACATCTCTGCAAAACTCGATCAAGGTTGCTCAAGCAATCATCAAAAGAAGATCCATAGACGGAGAAATCGTCCATGAAAACCTCACAAATCTTTTCACAAAAGTCAGAGAATATAGCCATCATGCAGTAGTAGGTGCATTACATAAACCAAAAGGCATACGTCTATAAGCAAAAGTACCAAAAGGGCAAGTAAAAGTAGTCTTTGATTGACCCTTGGCTGACACATGTATTTGAGAGAAACCAGAATAACCATCTAGAAAGCAAAAATGTGTATGTTTGAATAATCTTTCTAGCATTTGATCGATAAAAGGTAAGGGGTAATGATCCTTTTTAGTGGCCTTATTTAATTTGCGGAAATCAATTACCATCCTATAACCTGTAATAATTCTTTGAGGAATCAATTCATCTTTATCATTAGGAACGATGGTAATACCTCCCTTCTTAGGGACACAATGGACATGACTTACCCACTGACTATCAGCAACGGGATAGATTATACCTGCCTCATGGAGCATTAGTATTTCCTTTCTTACCACTTCTTTTATTTTAGGATTCAGCCGTCGTTGATGATCACGAACTGGTTTAGCATCTTCTTCCAAATTTATTTTTTGTTGACATAGAGTGGCACTAATGCCCTTAAGATCATCAAGAGTATACCCAATAGCAGCACGGTGCTTCTTTAGAGTTTTCAATAATCTCTCTTCCTAATGCTCTGAAAGGTTAGTACTAATAATAATGGGATATATCTTTTTCTCATCAAGATAAGCATATTTAAGAGTATCATGCAATGTTTTAAGCTCAAACACGGGATCACCCTTGGGTGGAGGAGGATCCCCTAGGATTTCAACAGGCAAATTATGTTTCAGAATAGGTTTCTGTTTAAAGAATACTTCATCTATTTCCCTTCTTTCATTCATAAACATATCATTTTCATGGTCTAGCAAATATTGTTCTAAAGGATCACTAGGAGGTACTGCAATAGAAGCAAGACCGATAATTTCATCCTTACTAGGTAATTCTTCTTCACGGTGTTGTCTACTAAATTTAGAGAAATTAAATTCATGAGACATATCATCTAAACCGATAGTAACAACATTCTTTTTGCAATCTATCTTAGCATTAACAGTGAAGGGTCTACCAAATATAATGGGACAAAAGCTATCTTGTGGGGAACCAAGAACAAGAAAATCAGCAGGATATTTGGTTTTCCCACACAAGACTTCAACATCTCTAACAATTCCCATTGGTGAAATAGTACCTCTATTGGCAAGTTTAATTGTGACATCAATATCTTCTAACTCAACAGGTGCAATATCATGCATAATTTCTCTATATAGGTCAATATGTATTGCACTAGCACTGGCACCCATATCACATAAGCCATGATAACAATGATCTCCTATTTAACAGAAATGACAGGCATGCCTACCACAGGTCTAGGTTTATCTTTAGCACAAGGTTTAGCAATTCTAGCAGTTTCATCATAGAAATAAATAACATGCCCATCAATATTATCAGCTAAAAGATCTTTAACAATAGCAATATTAGGTTCAACTTTAACTTTCTCAGGAGGTGTATATGTTTTAATATTGCTTTTACGAACCACAGTTGAAGCTTTAGCATGATCCTTTATCCTAACAGGGAAAGGTGGTTTCTCAACATAAGAAGTAGGAACAATAGGATCATTATAAGTGATAGTCTTTTCTTCAACTTTAATAGGTGCAGCTACTTTTACTTCTATGGGAGGATGATATTTAAACCACTTCTCCTTGGGGAAATCAACATAAGTAGTAAAAGATTCACAGAAAGAAGCTACTATTTCAGAGTCAAGTCCATATTTAGTGCTAAATTTACAGAAAACATCGGTATCCATAAAAGATTTAACACAGTCAAACTTAGGTGTCATACCCGAGTCCTTACCTTCGTCGAGGTCCCAATCTTCAGAGTTGCGTTTAATTCTTTCCAATAAATCCCATTTGAATTCAATAGTCTTCGTCATAAAAGAGCTAGCACAAGAAGTATCGAGCATGGTGCGATTGTTATCAGAAAGCCGAGCATATAAATTTTGAATAATCATTTCTCTTGAGAGCTCATGATTGGGGCATGAATATAACATCGATTTAAGCCTCCCCCAAGCTTGAGAGATGCTTTCTCCTTCGCGAGGCCAAAAATTATATATATAATTGCGATCACGATGAACAAGATGCATAGGATAAAACTTCTGATGAAATTCCAATTTCAATCGTTTGTAGTTCCATGACCCCGTATCATCACATAGCCTATACCATGTCAATGCATCTTCCTTCAAAGATAAAGGGAAGACCTTCTTCTTAACAACATCTCCGGGTACACTTGCAAGCTTAAATAATCCACAAACTTCATCAACATATATTAGGTGCTCATCAGGATGCATTGTTCCATCTCCTGCAAAAGGATTAGTTAGTAGTTTTTCTATCATACCCGAAGGAATTTCAAAGCAGAAATTTTCATTTTCATTTTCATTTTCATTTTCAGTAGGTTCAGTAGGTTGAGGAGCAACTCTTTGCTCTACTGGTCGGGGTGAAGATACCCCAAACAAGCCCCTCAGAGGATTTCTTTCCATAGTAACAAGTGACAGTAAATTTCAGCACACTATATAAATTTTCCTTACCAAATTCCACCTACCAAAGGCGCTTCACTCCCCGGCAACGACGCCAGAAAAGATTCTTGATGACCCACAAGTATAGGGTATGTATCGTAGTCCTTTCGATAAGTAAGAATGTCGAACCCAACGAGGAGCAGAAGGAAATGATAAGTGGTTTCCAGCAAGGTATTCTCTGCAAGTACTGAAATAAGTGGTAACAGATAGTTTTGTGATAGGATAATTTGTAACGAGCAACAAGTAACAAAAGTAAATAAAGTGCAGCAAGGTGACCCAATCCGTTTTGTAGCAAAGGACAAGCCTGGACAAACTCTTATGTAGAGAAAAGCGCTCCCGAGGACACATGGGAATATCGCCAAGCTAGTTTTCATCACGTTCATATGATTCACGTTCAGTACTTTGATAATCTGATATGTGGGTGGACCGGTGCTTGGGTATTGTCCTTACTTGGACAAGCATCCCACTTAGGATTAACCTCTATTGCAAGCATCCGCAACTACAACAAAAGTATTAAGGTAAACCTAACCATAGCATGAAACATACGAATCCAAATCAGCCCATTACGAAGCAACGCATAAACTAGGGTTTAAGCTTCTGTCACTCTAGCAACCCATCATCTACTTATTACTTCCCAATGCCTTCCTCTAGGCCCAAATAATGGTGAAGTGTTATGTAGTCGACGTTCACATAACACCACTAGAGGAGAGACAACATACATCTCATCAAAATATCGAACGAATACCAAATTCACATGACTACTAATAGCAAGACTTCTCCCATGTCCTCAGGAACAAACATAACTACTCACAAAGCATAATCATGTTCATAATCAGAGGAGTATTAACATGCATATAAGATCTGAACATATGATCTTCCACCAAATAAACCAACTAGCATCAACTACAAGGAGTAATTAACACTACTAGCAACCTACTAGTACCAATCCCGGACTTGGAGACAAGAATTGGATACAAGAGATGAACTAGGGTTTTGAGAGGAGATGGTGCTGGTGAAGAGGTTGATGGAGATTGCCCTCTCCCAATGAGAGGAGCGTTGGTGATGACGATGGTGATGATTTCCCCCTCCCGGAGGGAAGTTTCCCCGGCAGAACAGCTCCGCCAGAGCCCTAGATTGGTTCCGCCAAGGTTCCGCCTCGTGGCGGCGGAGTTTCGTCCGAGAAGATGGCTTATGATTTTTTTCCTCATCGAAAGACTTCATATAGCAGAAGATGGCCATCGGAGGTCCACCAGGGGGCCCACGAGGTAGGGGGGCGCGCCCAGGGGGGTAGGCGCGCCCCCACCCTCGTGGGCAGGGTGTGGCCCCCCTGGTGAACTTCTTGCGCTCGGTATTTTTTATATATTCTGAAAACGTCTTCCGTGAAGTTTCAGGTCTTTCGGAGCTGTGCAGAATAGGTCTCTAATATTTGCTCCTTTTCCAGCCCAGAATCCTAGCTGTCGGCATTCTCCCTCTTTATGTAAACCTTGTAAAATAAGAGAGAGTAGGCATAAGTATTGTGACATAATGTCTAATAACAGCCCATAATGCAATAAATATTGATATAAAAGCATGATACAAAATGGACGTATCAATGGAGGACAACCATCTATGCAGCCTATGGCTGCGGGTGGATGGTTGCTGCAACGGTCCCGTCTACATGACTATCACGACCTCCACCAACGGCATCATGTGCTTCGCACGTGGATGGAAATCCTTCATCCATGCTCGCAGCTTGGGGAAGGGGCACCTCCTTCACTTCAGGCTGGTCGGATCTGACACGCTCTTCATGAAGTTCTTCGGGGCTTCAGGCGCCCGCCTGGAGTGCTGCATAGAAAGCTCAAGCAGCAGCGACACTGCTTCCTCCAGCGAGAGCGATGACGAGGATGATGATGACAATTCCCTAAGCGTCAAGATTGAGGGCGACGTCCCCGACTCCAGCTGAACATTGGCAGCACCATCATCTGGTCTTCCAGGAGCGAGTTAAGCTTCGCCTAGTGAAAGTGCAACTAATCCCCGGGTGGTTTTGGTAATTCATAACAACATATAGCTCATTGAACTAATATCCATTCAAGACAAATATTTCAGGAAGTTCAATGAATGTCATGGCATGGACTAGAGATGTGGACCCCCAAAATGCTAAAGGACATATATTCGCAAAAGCTCAAGACTCTCCATCTTTATTTTAGTGACCCAAAATCACATTGAGTCCATAGGAAAGCCAATACTATTAGAAGGGGATGAGATGTTGCTTAATGGCTTGCTTGCTCAAATGCTTAGTGATATTGCTCCAAAACCCTCAGCCACTTTCTCCATCCAAATATGTCAAAATCCTAAACTCCAACTCGGCCCCACAAATTCTTTCTATCCGGCGCCACCGAGGTCATATGACATAGCCATAGCCAAAAACCCTAACAGTTTGGTCTCACCGAATTATGCGATCGGTCTCACCGAGTTAGCTTGGAAAATTCTCTATTGCCTTATTGCTTCACTTCGGTCTCACTGAGTTGATGCAATCGGTGCCACCGAGATGATGCTTGCCCTAAGCCCTAGCACATCGGTCTCACCGAGTTGTTCTAGTCGGTCCTACCGAGATTCCTAACGTTCACATTTTTGAATTAATCGGTGCCACTGAGTTTAATCATTCGGTTTCACCGAGATGGGTAAAATGTGTGTAACGGTTGGATTTTGTGTGGAGGCTACATATACCCCTCCACCCCTTCTCCATATATGAGAGAGCCATCAGAACATGCCTACACTTCCACCATACATTTTCTGAGAGAGAACCACCTACTCATGTGTTGAGATCAAGATATTCCAATCCTACCACAAGAATCTTGATTTCTAGCCTTCCCCAAGTTGCTTTCCACTCAAATCACCTTTTCACCATATCCAAATCTGTGACAGAGAGTTGAGTGTTGGGGAGACTATCATTTGAAGCATAAGAGCAAGGAGTTCATCATCAACACACTGTCTATTACCTTTTGGAGAGTGGTGTCTCCTAGATTGGTTAGGTGCCGCTTGGGAGCCTTTGTCAAGATGTGGAGTTGAACCAAGAAGTTTGTAAGGGCAAGGAGATCGCCTACTTCGTGAAGATCTACCCGAGTGAGGTAAGTCCTTCGTGGGTGATGGCCATGGTGGGATTGACAAGGTTGCTTCTTCATGGACCCTTCGTGGGTGGAGCCCTCCATGGACCTGCGCATCCGTTACTCTTCGTGGGTTGAAGTCTCCATCAACGTGGACACATGGTAGCACCACCTATCGGAACCATGCCAAAAATCTCCATGTCATCATTGCGTTTGCCTTCTCCAAACCCTTCCCTTTACCTTCATATGCAATGTTTTACTTTCCGCTGCTATACTCTTAGAATTGCTTGTGTAGGTTGATTGCTTGACTTGTGCCAATTGCTAAAATCTACCCACAACTAAATTGGGAAAAGGTTAATTTTTATTTGGTCAAGTAGTCTAATCACCCCCTCTAGACATACCTTCGATCCTACTCATAGGCACTCCTTTTCCCCCTGCATTTCACTCGATGTAAACCCTCCGGCGTAATGTTAAGGAATGTTATCGGGTGCCCCCAATACCTACTGTTTATCATGTTTGATGAATGTGCGTTGTTTTCCCTTGTTCAATCTTGTTTTTGCATGGTTTTATTCCCTATGTTGTTTTGAAACTTGCTGGCGTGCACACTTGTCACGAGCGCTTTGAGGAACGGATCCTTAGTAGCTTGCTGGAAGTGTCGCAGCCGGCAAGGCCCCTTGGCGGTCTCAGCGCAGCTGCCTTGATTGTTGAGCATACTCGAAACAAAAAAAGAGCGCAACTAATCGCAGCAAGGTTCCCTCGCATGCAGGTTTGTCGGATTTGGGGCTCCGCAGACCCAAGAAAGATTCAAACTTTGGGGTGCGTGCGAAGAACTCGATCTCCCCAATCTGCCAACTTGTCGATATCATGCCTAGCTCGATGAACGGGAAAGGGAAGGGACAAGGCAGTTTACCTAGGTTCGGGCCACCGTGCGGTGTAATACCCTACTCCTGCTTTGTGGCGGATTAGCCTCAAGGTGGGCTGAGGATGAACTGGTACATAGGAAGAACCACCTCAGGATGTGTGTTCTCATGAGCTGGTGAGGATTCGGATGCCTCGGCTCGATGCCGGGTTCCCCTTCCATGGTGGTTGCTAAACTATATTTATGGTGGCCTTGGTCCTCTTCCACCAAAGTGAAGGCGGCAAGGGATCCTACAACGGCCAATTTTGAAGGGAGAGAACTAGTACATCTTATCCTGATGAAAGGTGGTCTTCACTTGCAAAGCTTCTGGTCATGACGTCGTGGTGGGCTCGGCGATGACCTCCATCCTGTCGTCCTAGCGGTCTTGGTCTTGTAGCATTGAAATGGAAGCCTTTGGCTAATTCCTCGGGACTCTGCGCCTGTGCTTGCCTCTTTAGCACAAAAGAGGAAACCTGCTGTACTGTGCCCGCTAGCGCCCGCCTGGCCTTGGTCGTCATGGCTTGCATCACCCTAACCTCACGAGGTGGGCGCTTGCATATGAATCTCCACTCCTCAGGAGCCAGCCTAGAGAGGCCGCTCCCTCTGGAGGTCTTGGCGCCGTCCGTCTCGCAAGGCTTGGACCCTCGCGATGGTCTTGCGTTGTTGATGCTGAAGATGGGCCATATCAGGCCGCCGATGGAGCCACGCCGTGGGCCACAGGCAGGCAAGTCTGGGTACCACGGTTCCCAGAACGCCGAGAGTAGCCCCGGGGCCCAAGGCGTGCTCGGACTCGGCTTGGAGGCGAAGCCAAAGGGCAAGGGCGAAGCACCGCGAGCCCCAAGCACTTGCGGACCTAGTCGACGCGTGGCGCTTGATGGGACGTGGGCGTCTCCGCTTCCCCATGCTGCCTCGGCGACCATTCGACTTGACAATAGCCTGCTACATACAAAAAGATCATCATTACTAGGGGATCATGGAGGCAGGCGGTTGGCCTCCCTCCAGCTATAAATGGGGAGAGGGGCGGAGCCCCCTGCTCATCTCCGTCTTCTCGCTGCTTGCCCCTTCTTCTTCCTTCTTGTCTCGCCGAAGTATCCATGGCACCGATGAGGAGGTTTTTCGCGACAGAGAAGTGGAAGGCCCACAAGGAGGGGCCAGGCTCGCCGCCGCCCAAGAGAGGCTGTGGGCGGCCTCGAAAGCGCGCGGTGACTCTGGCGGCGGCCCCTCGGGGGTGCGGGCGTGCTCCTTCAACGGCTGGAGTTGCCTCCGACAGCCGCGGTGGAGCTTCTTCCCACGACAAGGGCTGCCGCTGGCGGGGCGACCTCGGTGATGGGGAGGCACACGACGATCGTCCGGCCACCACGACCAGGCTCCCACTTAGCCGACGCGCTTCCGGAGTTTGTTGTGTAGTCGGAGAGGCAAGAGGGCATCTGGCTCTAGCTCCCGCATTCCTTCGCGAGTGCGCTACCAGCTGGAGGGCCTGGCGGCCTCTGGCTGCAGGCCGATGGCCGCTGCAACCAGTCCTCATGGGTGGACGTCGAAGTCACCGCCGCTGGCAACGTGTCCCTGAGCCACGAATGGCCGCCGTTTGCCCCCGCACGCGGCCTGCACGAGAGGTGCACCCTCCACTTCAGGTACGACGGCCTCGCGACCCTCTATGTCAAGGTCTTCGGAGAAGGTGGCCGGCGCCTGGGGTGCTGCCCGGAGAGCGACAACGACGACGAGGACGATGGTGACGGCACCTTTGCTGGCGGTGAGCTTGCCCCTGGCAACGGCCCCGCCGCCTCCAACAGCGGGGGCTCCTCTTCTGGGCGGAGCTTGGGCGACAATGAGGACAATGAGCCGCCATGCCGCCGGGCTCAGACCGAGGAAGGCGACAAGCTGCGTCACTGACGCGCCCCGGTGAAGCAGGAGGATTTCTCCGACTGAGCTCGGGGGCTGCTAGAGCCAGGCCTCAGGAGCCGCAGTAGTTGCACGGCTTGCTTTTGCCTTTTCCTTTCCTCCTGCATCGAAAAAAGTAGAGGGCCCTGTTGGGGCATGTAATGAACCATGGCGCTCGCACCACTATGCTATTCTCGTTATTTTGATATTATGTCGTGGTATCCATGCTGCTACTCGGCGTAGTTAGGGTGACTTAGCTCAACGTGCTCGTGGTAGACTTCCATTCTGCGAGGGCATGCCCTTTCAGGGGCATCTTCCAAGGGCTTCCTTCTTGAGAACTTGAGGAGAGTTGAGCCTCCGGAGGCGTCTTATGGCTGCATGGTTAGAAAACGTCATGAGGCACCATGCCTCGCGCCCCGAGCTTAGGTTGGTTGTAACTAGTACGTCACGTCGCGATGCCCGGAGGCACGGACTTGAGAGGACGTGCATGCCCGCGAGCTCGTTTGAGAGAGTATCGCGAGGATAAAGACGTCGAAGGCTGAGGTAGCAAGGCTTCGGCGAGGTGTGGTCACGGGCGAGCCTAGGCGCGCACACCATTGGTCCTTGGTGAGCCCAGGCGCACACACCGTACTTAGCCCCAGTGCGCGGGACGCGCGAGGAAGAGCAACGGGCAACTGCCACTCTTCCTGAGATAAGGTTGGAAAGGCGAACAACAGAAAAAGAGAGAAAATTTTCATCCCTTGCGAACGAAAGACACGAAAGCTCCAAATTCCAATCAAGAAGTTGCAAACCGGCTACAGAAAGCAAGCAAAAGAACAGCCGCGTCCGACACCTAGACTAGTCTTCTTGTCTTCTCACCAGCGCGGAGCATGGGGCCTCCACTAGGACGTGGGTGGGAGCCCCCGTGAGGCCCAGGGGCAGCACTCAGGAGACTCCTGGGCATGTACAACCGAACTCATTATTACGTGAGAGTGTCACGAGCGAAGACCTTCATAGGCGCGAGGCCTTCTTTATGGGTAGAACTTCCGGAGGTGCTGGATGTTTCGGGCGTTCTGGATGGGGATCTCGTTCTACGTCTCGAGGCGCGCGGTGCCAGGCCTGGAGACATGGGCGATCCTAAACGAGCCCTCTCACATGGGTGAGAGCTTATGCAGCCCTAACCTAGAGAGCACCCGCCTCAGGACGATATCACCCACCTTGAGCGTCCTGGAGCAGACGCTGCGGTAGTGATACCACCCCAACGCCTGCTGGTACCTCGCTGCACGGAGCGAGGCTTGGCGGCGGCGTTCCTCCCCTAGCAGGAGGTCCACCCTTCACGAGGCGTCCTGGCGTGCCTCGTCAAATGCCAAGACCCGTGTGGAGCGATGCCTGACCTCGTGAGGGAGAACTGCTTCGGCTCCGTAGACGAGGAAGAACGAGGTCTCGCCCGTTGGCTTGGTCGCGGTGGTGCGGATGGACCACAGCACGGACTGGAGCTCGTCGAGGCAGCCCCTGCCGCAGGCCTCGAGCTTCTTCTCGAAGGTCCTCACCATGAGGCCTCTTAGGACCTCTGCGTTGGCGCGCTCAACTTGGCCGTTGCTCCATGGGTGTGCCACCGAAGCGTAGCATATCTGCGTTCCAACGTTAGCACAATATGTTTTGAAAAGGTTGCTGGTGAACTGCGAGCCATTGTCGGTGATGATGCGGTTAGGAACCCCGAAGCGGCTCATGAGGCCCTTGAAGAACTTGACGGCCGAGCCAGCCGGGATGGTACGGACGACTTCCACCTCCGCCCACTTGGTGAACTTGTCGATGGCGACATAGAGGTAGCGGTAGCCCCCGGGCGCTCGAGGAAACGAGCCCAGGATGTCCAGCCCCCAGACCGTCCACGAGAGCTGAATGGTCTAGAGACCCTGGGAGGGATGGTGGATCTGCTTAGCATGGAACTGACAGGCTTCGCAAGATCTTACCAACTCAGTTGCATCATTGAGCGTCGTGGGCCAGTAGAATCCGCTGCGGAACGCCTCGCCCACGAGGGTACGTGAGGAGGAGTGATGCCCGTAGTCCTCGCCATGAATGTCGGCCAATAGCTCACATCCCTGCTCCCTGGAGATGCATCATAGAGAAACATTGTTCGGGCGCTTTAGGTAGAGCTCACTGTCTTGGATGCAGTACGTAGTGTCCCGCGGACTACGCGCTTCGCCTCCTCTTCCTTCTCCAGCAGGGTGCCCTGGAGCAGGTACGCTTTGAACTCCTCGGACCAGCACCCCTCCTGAGGCTCGAGCACAAGGAGCAGGCAGGCCCCTAAAGTTGGGCCGCAGGCTGGTGCGCCCCGAGAGGGGCGCCGGGGGAGCTCCTCCTGAGGTGGTGCGGGTCCCGTAGCGGGGGGAGTTACCGACGGCTTGAAGAGTCGCTCCTCAAAGACGCCAAGCTCCTAAGGCTGGCGCCGGGATGCCCTCTTGGCGATGTCATCTGCCTCCTTGTTCGTGCCACGCGACACGTGCTGCAACTCCAAACCTAAGAATCGTTTCTCAATTTTGCATACCTCCTCAAGGCATGACTCCATGTGCTCGTCCTTTGGCTTGTACGCCTTGTTGGAGAAGTTGACGAGGAGCTGGGAGTCGCCCCTGATGGTGACATGCTTCACCCCTAGAGCCACCGCAGCCTTGAGGTCAGTGATTAGGCCCTCGTACTCCGTGATGTTGTTGGAGACCTTCTCTTCATGCTAGAAACCATTGTTGAGGAAATCGTTAACTGGTAGCTGCTCGGTTGGCTAGCGAGTAGGGGATTAATCGGCTAATCGGCAAGTTAATCGGCCATTTAATCAATTAATCAGACGATTTTTCGGTTTATCGGCTACTCGGTGACCCTATGAGTAGGGATTAATCGGCAAGTTAACTGGTTAATCGGATGAATTCTTGAACAGGGCTGGAAACAAAGCTGCATGGCGTAGTAGAGCTTGTCCTGGGTGGGCGAAATGAGCATGGCTCCAGCCCCCGCGCCCTGATGCGCGAATGCTCCGTCGAAGTACATGACCCAACCATCCGGTGCTTCGCTGTCGGGCGCGAGGGAATGATCCTCGCCCACTTCTCGGTCAGGGGCGTCAGTCCATTCTGCCACAAAGTCAGTGAGGGCCACACCTTTGATGATCCTGGTGGTGCTGAACTCCAACTGGAACACCTGTAGTTCAATGTTCCATTCGACGACCCTTCCCGCGGCATTAGGGCACCGGAGCACCCTCTCCAAGGGGTAAGTCGAAACAACCTTGATGGGGTGGCCTTGGAAGTAGTGACGCAGTTTCCGGGTGGCGACGAGGAGTGCGAGAAAGAACTTTTGCGGCATGGGGTAGCGTGCCCTTGCATCACGTAGAACCGTGCTGACAAAGTACACCGGGTGTTCGACGATGGTGGAGGCATTGGCGGGGTCCTACACCTCCTGAGATTGGGGGACCTCAGGAGCTTTTTCATCTGCCGGGGCATTCGAGGCCTCAAGAGCACCATCCTTAGGAGCCTTGTCATCTGTTGGGGCAGCCGTGGCCTCATGAGCGCCATCCTCAGGAGCCTTGTCATCTATCGGGGCAGCCGTGGCCTCAGGAGCGCTGTCCTGAGGATGCAGAGTCTCGGTCGGGTGTGAGGTGCTGTTCCGCGAGCCCTTGACCAGATGCTCCTCCCAGACCGCCACGAGCGCCACACTAGCAGAGTGAGGCGTGGCGGCTAGGTAGAGCACCAAGGGTTCGAGGGGGCGTGGTACTACCATTACCAGTGGGCTGGTGAGGTACCTCTTGAGGTCTTGGAAGGCCTCTTCAGCCTCTGGAGTCCACTCGAACGGGCCATTTTTCTTCATCATTTTGAAGAAAGGAAGGGCGCGCTCACCTAACTTGGAGATGAAGCGCCCAAGCGAGGTCACACAGCTTGCCAACTTCTGCATCTCCTTGACAGTCTGCGGCGGACTGATCCTTTCTATTGCCTTGACCTTCTCTAGGTTGGCCTCAATCCGTCTGTGCGACACCAGGAATCCCAACAGCTTGTCGGATAGGACGCCAAACACACATTTCTCCGTGTTGAGTTACAGGTTCGCCTTGCGCAGACTAGCAAATGTTTCCTCTAGGTCTTCGACTAGGGTTCTTGCCTCTCAAGATTTCACCACTATGTCATCAACGTACGCCTCGGCGTTCCTCCCGAGCTGCTGGCCCAGGGCGATGTGCATCAGCCACTGGAAGGTTGTTCTGACATTGCGCAGTCCGAACGGCGTGCAGGTGTAGAAGTATACCCCACACGGGGTCAGGAAAGCTGTCTTCTCAACATCTTGCACCACCATCTTGATTTGGTGATAGCCTGAGAAGGTGTCTAGGAAGCATAGTAGATCGCACTCGGCGGTGGAGTCGATGATCTGACCGATGCGTGGGAGAGGGAATGGGTCTTGAGGACAAGCCTTGTTGAGGTTGGTGAAATTGACGCACATGCACTCCTTCCCGCCTTTTTTGGGGACAATAACTGGGTTCGCCAACCAATCCGGATGCTGTACTTCCCGAATGACACCGGCCTCTTGTAGCTTGCGGGTCTCCTGGATGATGAACGACTGCTTCTCTGGGGCTTGCCGCCGTGCCTTCTGCTTTACTGGGCGTGCGTTGGGGTGCACCACCAGGTGATGCTTGATTACCCCACGCGGAACCCCGACTAGGTCCACCGCCTCCCATGGAAACACATCCTTGTTCGCGCGGAGGAAGCATACCAGCACCTCTTCCAAGTCCTGGGGGAGGTTGGCGCCTATGGTGAAGGTAGAGCCTGACCCCGCGTCTTTGTTGACCGGCTCCTGCCTCGTTTCGGCCTTGTCTTGAGAGAATAACTGCTTCTTCTTTGCTGGCACAGCCCCCGGGCCCACCGGAGCCCCTTCCCTGCCAGGCCGTGTGGCTGCCGTGGTCCTGAAGGCGAGCTTGAGGGCCGAGAGCACATCCTTGGTATCCCCCACCACGGTGAGGACACCGCTTCTCCCTGACATCTTCATGAGGTTGTAACCAGGATGGGTTGCCTCCATGAACTTGGCTAGGGCCGGGTACCCGAGAATGGCGTTGTATAGAAAGCTGATGCGGGCGATGTCGAAGTCGATGAGCTCGGTGCGGTAGTTGTCGCAAGTGCCAAAGGTGACGAGGAGGCGGATCTGCCCTAGAGGGTAGGTGGAGCCATCAACGACCCTAGAGAAAGGCTTAGTGGGGAGGAGCCGGCCATAGGGCACATGAAGCAAGCCGAACGCTTCCACGAAGAGGACGTTGAGGCCAGCGCTGCCGTCGATGAGGGTCCTGGTGACTGGTACGTTGCAGATGGTGGGGGTGCAGAGCATTGGGAGTGAGCCGACGCCGGCCGTGGTCGCGGGGTGGTCCCTTGAGTCGAAGGTGATGTCCGCCTTAGACGCCACCTAGCCCGGAGGGGCTCCCCACTACGCGTGGGCGGCGCCCATCTGGTAGCAGAATTGCTTGATGTGGCGGTCCGAGGCCGACGTTTGTGAGCCGCCAAGGAGGGCCGCGACAACGTGGGGTTCCGGTTCCACTAAGCGCGCGATGAGGAGGCTGAGAAGATCCTCCCAGGAGGCCACTGAAGACTCCGACAAGCCCAGGAGCCAAGTGCCCGGCCCACCCGTAAGGGCCATGGGGAGCTAGTGCACCATGACCTTGTCGTCGCTGCCAGCCCCCCAGACAGCCTCCGCATACGCTTGGAGAAATCCTGCCGGATCCTTCGTGCCGTCGTGTTGAGGCGGCAGATCCGGCCTGAACTTTGGCGGCCATTGCACTCACCACAAGGTGGGTGCGAAAGCCCGAAGGCCCATGGTGCCCCCGAACGTGCCCGGCGGCCCGGCCGGTGGAGCAGCGCCCGCCATGAGAGCCGAACAACGTGGGTGGGGTGCAGCAGGCGAGGAGGTGAATCTTTGACACACCCCTACTTGGCGCGCCAAATGTCGGATTCGGGGCTCCATTCACCCAAGAAAGATTCAAACTCTGGGGTGCATGCGAAGAACTCGATCTCCCCAATCTGCCAACTTGTAGATCTCACGGCCTAGCTCGATGAACGGGAAAGGGAAGGGACAAGGCAGTTTACCCAGGTTCGTGCCACCTTGTGGTGTAATACCCTACTCATGCTTTGTGGTAGATTAGCCTCAAGGTGGGATGAGGATGAACTGGTACAGAGGAAGAACCACCTCAGGAGGTGTGTTCTTGTGAGGTGGTGATGATTCGGATGGCTCAGTTCGATGCCGGGATCGCCTTCCTTGGTGGTGGCTAACCTATATTAATGGTGGCCTTGGTCCTCTTCCCCCAAAGTGAATGTGGGAAGGGATCCCACAACGGCCAATTTTGAAGGGAGACAACTAGTGCATCTTATCCTAACGAAAGGTGGTCTTCGCCTGCAAAGCTTCTGGTCGTGACATCGTGGTGGGCTCGATGATGACCTCCGTCCTGTCATCTTGGCGGTCTTGGTCCTGTAGCACGAAAATGGAAGCCTTTGGCTGATTCCTCAGGACTCCGCGCCTGCTCTTGCCTCTTTAGCACCAAAGAGGAAACCTGCTGTACTGCGCCCGATGGCGCCCGCCTGGCCTTGGTCGTCATGGCTTGTGTCACCCTAACCTCACGAGGTGGGCGCTTCATAGGAATCTCCGCTCCTCAGGAGCCAGCCTAGAGAGGCCGGTCCCTCTGGAGGTCTTGGCGTCGTTCGCCTCGCGAGGCTTGGCCCCTCGTGAGGGTCTTGCGTTGTTGATGCTGAAGATGGGTCGTACCAGGCCGCCGATGGAGCCACGCCATGGGCCGCAGGCAGGCAAGTCTGGGTACCCCGGCTCCCAGAACGCGGACAAGGTTGCACATACACAAGCCAAAAAACATTCGAGGAAAGTAGCTCTACAACAAAGAATTTATTTGAAAAAAAATTCAACTTAGCTTTTCTTTGTTGTACTTCTTGTCCTGGAATATTAACTTGAACACCTCTTGACGGTGCCCATTCCATTACTCCCCTCGGCAACATGTGCGAGACAACCTTCTGTCCTTTGAGAAAATTAAAGAAGAGAAAATAATGATATGGAACCTTGATGGTCCGTTAATTATCCATTCAAGACAAATGTATCACAACATCATAGAAATACACATATAACTAGACATGTGAATTGACAATAGTTGTGAAGCACTTAGCTTTATTTCACTTATGCACGGGGTCTACGTCTGGCTTTGTACAAAGGATTACATGCCACACCGGCAAACTTGTACAGAAGGTGGTTGTCAGGCAGCCTGGCAACCCCGCGCCTTACGGGTAAAACTTGCGAAGATGCTCGATATTCCACGGGTTATGCACTAGAGTGCCATCTTTGGTCTCTAGGTGGACTGCGCCAGGCCTAGTGACTCATTTCACCTGGTAAGGGCCTTCCCACTTCAGCGTCAACTTGTTTGAATTCTTGGTGGACTTAACTCGCTGAAGAACATGGTCGCCTTCCTTAAGGCTCCAGGCATTCACCTTGCAGTTGTGGTAGCGGTGCAAGGCTTGCTGGTAGCGTGCAACACATGCAACATCCTGGAGACGATCTTCCACAAGGAGCGTAGCATCATCTTGCCGCAACCGCTCTTGCTCAAGCTCATCATAAGCGAGCACTCGAGGTGACCCATGCATGAGTTCTATGGGGAGCACTACTTCTGCCCCATAGACTAGGGAGAATGGTGTCTGGCCAGTAGCTCGATTTGGTGTCATTCTGATTGACCAAAGAACCATCGGCAACTCATCAATCCAGCGTCTTCCACACTTGTGCAGCTTGTCCAAGGTCGTCGTTTTGAGCTCATGTAGAACTTTAGCATTTGCCCTTTCGGCCTAGTTGTTGCTCCTTGGATGGCCATCTAATGCAAAATAGATCTTGCTGCCAAGATCGTCAAGGTACTGCATGAAGGTACGACTAGTGAACTGTGTGCCTTTGTCGGTGATTACCGTGTTGGGCACTCCAAACCGGCAAACTAGTCCTTTGAAGAACTTGACGGCTGAATGTGATGTCACCTTCCTCACCGGCTCCACTTCTGGCCACATTGTGATCTTGTCGATTGCAACATACAAGTACTCAAAGGCCCCGACAACATAGGGAAAGGGGCCCATTATGTCGAGCCCCCAGACCGAGAAGGGCCAGGAGAGAGGGATCGTTTGAAGAGCTTGAGCTGGCTGCTGTGATTGTTTTGAATGGAACTGGCATGCTTTACACTTGGTTACTAGCTCAGTTGCATCCTCGAGGGCAGTGGGCCAAAAGAAAACTTGCCGGAAAGCTTTGCCGACAAGTGCTCTTGATCCTATGTGAGAGCCACATATCCCCTCATGTATCTCTGCCAACAGCTTCTGTCCATCTTCCCGATAAATGCACTTCAATTTCACCCCATTTGGTCTTTTTGTGTAAAGGTTGTTGCCGACAAACTGATACATACTCTCTTCGTCCCAAAATAAGTGTCTTGAGCTTAGTACAAATGTGTACTAGAGCTAGTACAAAGTTGAGACACTTATTTTGGGATGGAGGGAGTACTTGATTGGCGGGCTACTCTTTCAGCTTCTTCTTGATCTTCGGGAAGTTCTTCCGTTTGAAGGAAATTGACAATTTACTACGCCCATGATGGAGCCTCTGGCTCGAAAAGAAGGACTAAAGGCATATATTCAGTTGTGGGAGCGCTTGTCTCGACGGCAAGAACTTGATTCTTTACCAGAGTCTGCTGCTCACCAGCAAGCTTTCCACTGTCTCCAGCGACATCCTTGTCGGCAGCTTCTAGGAGCTCGGCAGAAAAATACTTGCTGGAGTTTAGTTTCCTTCTCTTATTCTACCCAACTGATGGTGTTATGGATGGTTGAGTCAAATGGAGCACAAAAGTTCCTGGTTCCACATGTAGCTTGAGTGCGGCATGTTTTGACAGATCATCTGCAATGCTGTTCTCTGCACGTGAAATGTGCTCTGTTTGCAATTCATCAAAGTGCTCTTCGAATTTCCTCACTTCATCAACATATGCTTCCATTAGTGGACTCTGGTAGTCTTTGTTGACTTGCTTCACAACCAACTGCGAATTATCTCAGATGATAAGCTTCTTGATTCCAAGATCTACCGTGATCCTGAGTCCGGCAAGCAATCTTTCGTATTCAGCAGTGTTGTTTGTCGCCTTCTCCTTGGGGAAATGCATCTGAATCATGTACTTGAGGTGCTCTCCGGTGGGTGCGACAAGAAGCACTCCAGCACCTTGTAGCGAGAAAGCACCATCAAAATACATAATCTAGTCCTTGGTCTCTGGAATTTCTTCGTTTGGCGTTGGCATCCATTCTGCAATGAACTCCGCCAAAGCTCTGCTCTGTATTGTTGATGTACTTTCAAACTTGAGAACAAATCCTGACAACTCCAACTCCCACTCAACAATCCTGCCTGTTGCATCTTGATTCCTCAAGATCCTTTGCATCGGAAAGCAAGTGAAGACGTTGATTTGGTGTGCTTGAAAGTAGTGGCGCAGCTTCCTTGAAGCCATTAGGAGACCAAAAAGCAATTTATGTATTCCAGAATATCTTGATCTAGCCCCTTCGAGAAGGGAGCTAACAAAATATACTGGGCGCTGCACCAATTTCTTCTTCTGCACAACTTGCTGTTCTGATCCACCTGCTTGCTTTGCGCTTGACTTGTCTGCACCAGGACTTGCCAGAGAAAATCCTGGCTTGACACTCACTACTGCAGGATGCTGCTAACGCAACACTACAATCTGAGACCCTTCGACGAAACTGTGTGCGATGCATTAATCGCAAATGGTGATGTAGGAAAACCGTCAAAAAAGAAGCAAAACATTTGCGATGGCGGATACATCAAACATGGTTTAGATTTTAGTTGCGTGTGCGATGCGGGGCATACGGTGTAGTTCAATGAACTGTTTGCGATGAGGCAGAACAACATAAGCTGACAGCCAGATGAAGGTGTGTGTGCGATATACGACATACAGTTCACTCGGATAAACTGTTTGTGATGAGGCGGAACAACAGAAACGGGCAGCCAGATGAAGGTGTGTGCGATATATGGCATACAGTTCACTCGGATGAACTATTTGTGATTAGGCGGAATAAAAGAAACGGCCAGCCAGATTAAGGTGTGTGTGCGATAGAGGGAAAACAGTTCAAGGTGTGTAGCCACCTATATATACACACATAAACACTATTCTGATCATGGGATCAGAATAATATTCTGATCACAACCTGAACTGCCTGACTAACACGCCTGAACTACCCTCTGTATGAACCCGACCTTCGGGCTATCTTCGCAACCGTGGCTTCCCCCGCGAATTATTCTGGTTTGTCGTGTTCTATATGATGTTAGTGTAATCTAGAAACGTTTTTTAGCAACTAAATACCTGTTTTAAATAGAAATCTCGCTCGTTGGCGGATTTTGCTCTCGAGTCGTCATGAAATTGCGTTTTTCTACAATTTTACTGCCTGAATTATTCGACCTGAACTTCTCCCAGTGCTAGGTTGAACTTCCGCCAACATTGCCTAAATGGGGCTTGCGATATACTGTTGGAAAGCTATGGACACCAGTATCATGACCCAAGTTAAATTTTTGGCAAAATGTAAGAAGTTTAAGAGCAGTTTTGTAAACCGTTTTTTCTTCATTCAAAAAATGTGAATCGTATTTTCGATCACATTTCTAAACCGTTTATCAGAATGAGGCAAATAATACGGCGTTGGAAAGCTGCTCTAAAACCGCTTCTTCCACATGTTGAAAGTTTTCTCTAATTCCTTATGGTTAAATAGTAATTTGGAAAATCGTAAAATTTCACAAACCGAACAGCCGAGTTCGTATTTTCAATGTCATTTCAAAACGGCTAATCTAATTGAGGAAAATGATAAGGCGTTGGAAAGCTTATGAAAATGCGCTACTTCTTCATGTTGAAAGGTTTTCTAATTTTGAATGGTTTAAAGATAATCTAGAAAACGGTACATGTTCCACCGAGTTTGTATTTTTGACCTAATATTTTAACTGTAAGTCCAAATGCAGCAAATGATACAGCGTTGGAAAGCTTAAACAAATGTGGAACTTTTTTGTATATATTTTTTCTCCCAATTCTTTATGGTTTTAAGCCAATTTTGAAAATGGCTAAAAATGTATTTTCGCCGTAATTCTACAGACTTTATCGGAATTGGGCAAATAATATACCGTTGAAAAGCTATGGAAAATGTGAAAAATTTCATGTTCATGGTTTCCTTTGATTCCTAGCCATTTTTAAGTAATTTAAAAAATGGTGAGATCATTCGTTCTGCCTTTATCACGAAACAGATTCTTCGAAAATGCACCGCGTGAAGAACTTGAACTTCTCGGCATGTCTACTTGAACTTCACTCTGTTTTTCACATGCTTTGCTCGCAGTTCTCCATCCACTAGTCGTAGCTCTTCATCCACTCACCGAAATTGAGCAAGTGATATACCGATGGAAATCTGCTATAAACACGCAACTTTCCCGTGTTGATCATTTTTCCATACTTGCTATGATTTTAAGAGTTTTTCATCTGAAATTCATTCAGTGTAGTAGTTGAACTTCCTGCTGTTTTCACGTTGAACTTCTGTGACGTATTTTCGTTTGTAATTTTCTCATCCATTCGTCACTGTTACACAAATGATATTCCTTTTGTACAAACCTCTCTCACAATAATTTTTTTTAATTTTCTCCGACCCAGGACTTGAACTCATAACAACAAAAAAATTGGATCTGGCTTTTAATTTATTTTTCTCATATTAAATACACACCATGTAGTACATGAACTTTTTCCATTTTTATAATTTGAGTTTTTTTATTTTATTTTCGAAATCAAATTGCACCCAAATAATAACCGAACTTCTTTATCAATTGAAAGAATTATTTTAAAACGCATAAAACAATTTTTTTGTGTTTTTGAACATGAAATACAAGATGAACCTCTATCGCCATTTTTTTTGAACTTGTAGCGACCCGACCTCAGACAGTCAAGCCTCTGTGTATCTGTGCCATCCCTGGATCAGTATGCTGGCACACACAGTACATCAATGTATATATCAAAGTGCAATCACATGTATAAATAACGTAAAACTGATATATACCTCATAAGTCTCAGCAGAAACAAATAATCGAGTGTGGAGTCCCATCAACGCCATCGGCAAGTTGAGTGTAGACCGTAACCCTGTACCGTACTCTTACTCGTCGGAAGGAACATATCTGCAACATGAGACGTTGCAGCCGTGTAGGTTTGTACATTGAATGTACCGGCAAGATCACAATATGAGGAAAGCAGATGATAAAACTATTCTATATGCAATATGGCTTTGTGGCTCGGTGTCTGATGTTTTTGCATAAAAGTTGGTTTTATTTTCCCTACAACAAAGGAATATCAGGAGTCTGTACTAAGAAGTTTTCTGTCATGACATGATTTCCGCCAATCGATGTCTCATACCCAAATCATCATAAGTTGCCCACAATTAAATTATCAGTTCGGTGTTGAGAGTTCCGAGATAGATCCAAGTCCAGAGGCTCAAATTGTCCGTAACTGGGGACACGGCTAATCGATTAGGTTTTTAACCCTCTGCAGAGGTTTGTACACTTTACCCGCAAGATTCGATCCCTCTCTTTACATTCTCGCACTTCAGGGTGTCTGAGAACAAGATGACCGAAACATGGTCTTTCGAAGAGTTCCTCTGACCACTGTCCGGTGCTCATCCAATCCTACCGTAGTTCTACATCTGCTAGCACCGTCCCAGCCAGAGTCACAACTAAGGTCAACCAAGCCAGAGCCCATAGTGACTTGCGGTTGCACAGGTAAGCTTCCGGGCATGAATTATCCTTCTGAATCTTTGAGTCTGGGTGAAGCTTTCTGCAAGATGTCATGGCGCTTCTCCATGCATCCCGGCCAACCACTGGTTTCTCCAGGGTGCCCGTCAACCGTCCTTCACCCAGTAGTGTGTATTGAATTCTTGTCTCGAGTCTCGAAATCTTGAGGAGTCCTGAAGATGCAGTCCTTGTCGGTGCCATCATGAAGTTGTCGCCATTGACGTAGAGTCCTCCTTCAGACCACTCTCATGCACTCATACCAAACCCCGTCTACTATAGCGTAGCATTAAAACTATGTAACGTCCCGGGTTTGGTAACAGGGGGATGGGTTTCTACATCATGCATTCTATTCAAGTACAAGATTCAATAACACTACTGGAGGCATTATTGAAAGGGTGTTACTACATGCAAATAAATCATAGGTAGGAAAAACATGGTCAAAGTGAACTTGCCTGGTATTACTTGATGAAGATAATAACGCTCTCGGAATCTTTGATAAACTATTCGTCACTCCGAGAAAATCTATATAGTCAAACATTATACTCACATAAGCAATAATCTTAGCAAAAAATACTAGCAATCAAAATAACAATCGAAAATCCATAAATAAAACAATAACGAAGTCAAAGAAAACCAAATATAATTCCAAAGAAAAACTTCACGAAAACAAGGAAGAAACCAACTCACACAATAACAGTCAAAACTTTCTTATTAAAACTAAATTACTCTAATAACTTTTATACAGCATGGAAAATATAATTCTAATAAAACAACAACAAAATAATTTACTAAAGCATTTACTAGCAAAAGGAACTAGTATGAAAACTATTGTAACTGACTAGTTAACACTAGAACAACTATAACAACTAGCAAAAGACAAAACTGAACAATACTAAAATAATTATCAAACTAATTTACTCCTAAATAACAGAATCAATGACAACATATAATGAAGTGGCAAAAGGAGTTACTTTTGAAACTAATGGAACTACTTTTATCAACTATCACTATGAACTAAACAAACAAATACTAAAATAGTAGCTAAACACTAGTAAATAACTACAAAAATTGATCTATTGCAGTCTAACATAAACATATGACAACATGTAAAAATTTACAAAAAGAATTAACTAAAAATAAATAAAACACTAATTATATGACTAAAACAACTACATAAGCAAAACAGTACTATTTTCGCAATAAACCTAATTAAATTAAACTAAAAAAATGAATAACTATAAGCTACTAGATAGACAAAATAGTAACAAAACAGTAGTAAAAAGAATCAATCAAAAATATTTCATAAAACTCAAGATACGGCCAAAATAGTGATTTGGATAAATTCCATCAAATTCAATTTTAAACTACTCAAATTTGAAATCCAATGGTACAAACAGAAACTTCAACAAATTTTGAATCTAATGCAAAAAAAAATCAATCAATTTGGATCTAAAACATAAAAGTTATAAGCAATATAAAATCAGAACTATTCTGTTTTTAAAACAGAAACGAAAATAACAAACAAAAACAAAAAAAACTAACCGGCGCTACGGGGTGTGCGAGCTGAAACTAAACAGCGCTCGGGCGGAAAATAACCGAAACACGTACGGGCCAAAAGAGAAAGACCGATCGGCTAAACCGATTAGATCTAAACCGTAAATAAACCGAAACTAAACCGATCTAGTAAAAAACCTAACTGTTGATCTAATCTAATCATGACCGTATAATCTAGATCGGACGGACGAGGAGGGAGAGAGAGCTCACCGTGGTGGTGGTCGACGGCGAGTGCGTCGGGCGACGACGGTGGCGGCGCTCCGGTGATCTTCGCGTCAGTGGGGTGGCCAGGGATATGAAGCAGACGACGACGAGTCCAACGGTGGTCGTGGCGCCGGTGGAGGTGGTCGGAGATGGTCGGCGGCGAAGTCGAGGCGGCGGTGGCGTTCGTGCGCCGGCGGTGGCGGCGCTCCGGTGAGTTTCGGGCTCATGCGAGCGCACGGGGAGGTGCGGATGAGCAAGGGGAGTGCGGAGGTGGTCTCGGGAGGCGGCGAGGGGGTCGAAGTAGCTCGGTGGGGCAGCAATGGCGTGGCGGGGGCGCTCGGCTCCGGCGAGCAATTGAGAAGGAGGTGGGGGTTCTCGGAGGGGGCTTTGGGGCGGAATCGGTCGAGGGAGATGAGTATATATAGGTGGAGGGGGCTTGGAGGAGGGGGCGGATCAAGGAGAGGATCCCGAGAAATCTGGGATTCGGCGGCGGCGGCGTGGTTCTGGCGTGGGGAGGAAGAAGGTCGCGGGCGAGAGCGATCGGGCAGTGGGGCCCTGCGGTCAGCAGCACAGGGGCGAGCGAGAGGGGAGCGGGCGACCGAGGCGAAGGCGGCTTGGGCGTGCGGCGCGCTGCGCTGGGCTGGCGGCTTCGCTGGCTGGGCCGTCGGCTTGGCTAGTTCGGATTTTGATTTTTATTTTGAAATAAGGCAGAGGAAAAAAACTAAAATAAGATAAACCTATAATATTTTTATATAGTACATATATATATCAAAAAAATCAGAAAAATAAACCCTACAACGTGAACATTTTTCCAGAGGCAAAATCCAAACTAGAAGAAAACATTTTTTTAAATTCCAAATAAACTCCAATTTGAATTCAAAAACCTTTGCCATTAATTTCTCCTGACTTTCTGGAGTGTCATGTTAGCTCCTCTCATACTTTTAAACAAGTATTTGTGAGGGGTATATGAAATAAATTTCGAATGCCAAGTTGAATCCAAATTCAAATAAAATTCAAATGCCTCTGAAATTTCCAAATGCCACTCAATTTCACACAATCAATCACACAATAATCAAACAAACAATCATAAATATTTATTTAATATAACATTCCAAAATTTAGAATTTTGGGATGTTACATACCTACCACATTTAAAATGAATCTCGTCCTCGAGATTCGAAGAGGCTAGCAAGAAAAGGTTAGGGTTTGGGGTATTCTAGCAAATATTTTGGTTGAAAGGGTCTAGTGTATTACCACACTTGAAAGCATGGGTATGGTTCCGACAAAACTCATGTACTCCATCCTTTTTTGTTGCTGGTGTCGGTGTTCTCTTATACTCCGGAATAGCTCTTTCACGGGTGCTCTTCCGGTCGAGGCATAACCTTTTCCTCAAACACGTGTCCTTTCATCCTGGTGACGTTCTTCTGAGTCTGGGTCTTCTTAGCTGACTGGTCTGTTGCCAATACTAAATAACTATCGAAATTCTCATGGTGGTCAACCATGTATGGTTTCTCCTGCAGAAAAAATGGGTTTGGTTGAATCTCATTGTATATCCTACGATTGGCAACGGGTGCCTAGTACATGGATCAATCATCCTACCATTCTATGGTTTTATGGCTTGACGTGTCGACACTCTTCTAAGGTTTTCAAGGCTCTCTGATTTTCCATCAACATATGATAGTTCACGATAGAAGTCTCCAGTATGGGGGCCAATCCATCCCGTACTTGAACCATTACTACATATGCAGACATCGAATCACGTATTCTAACACTTGGGCATACTCACAAGCATTGCAGAATTTCTCTTGTCGACGAACTGAGTTCGAATAAATCCATTGTTTTTGCAAGCTGAACAAGACATCTAACGTTTCTTCACATCTCTCAGGTTTTCGTATCCTCCTAAAAATGTCGGCTAATTAACTCAGAGTTTTCTTCCAAAATACCTTCCTTCAGCAAGAGTGTGCTTGCTTCTTATTAACTCCTGGGCCTGTGGTTTATGGCCCACTTCAACTCTTGTACAATTTTAACTCATCCTTTTGAGGATTATCATTCCATATTCCAACATTACATCTCCTTTAAATCCAATAGTACTTCTTCCTTCATACCCTTGTGGTGACGATCATACAAAACTCCAACTTATTTGGTCCAGCTCCCTTCTATGGACCATCATGAATAACACATTTCTTTCTTCATTGATCTTGTGGCTTTACGGAGTACTACCACACCTAAAATGAAATGCACTAGTTTATCCATAAATCATATTATTTTTCATATCAAATCTTTTATTACATCCTTAACCATTTTTCGTAAATCCAACTTCCAAAAAGTACTTTGTTACAAATGCTGCCACCCACATGGTTTGGTATGGTCAGGCATTACTTCCAACTTTATTCATTTTTCCTCCTTGAGGATTCTTCAGTCCCACTGGAATTGTGCGACATGCGCCTTGAAATCTTCAATCTTCTGTTTCATCGTGGTGGCCTTGAGCTTCACCTCCATCATCTCTGCATGCACTTCTCTTAGGTATTCCTGAGTATAACGGAGTCTTGCTTCAAGTATTTCTCCGATCTGGCGTATGGCTTCCATGGCTGCTTCACGAATAGCATCGAAGAAAGTTGCTTGTGGTACACGTGAGATGAAAAAGTACTGCCCCATCGTCTTTGGGCAAACTCCTTTCATACGGTGGAGGTGTACCTCCACATACCAAAGTTCCACTCCCTTTTGCATGAAGGGGTAGCCTTTGTAGACTGCATCTCCTTCAAGGTGAATATGCTTCATCATGTCCTTCAGGATTTTTGGGTAATCATGATCACTTGTCAGGGTCATGATTGTTTCCGGTCCCTTGACGAAAGACTCATAAAGGGTCGTCATCTGCAGTTGTAAAAAAATGGTGCTCAGAATAAGGTACATATATCCTTGGGTACACATTCATATCATCCAAAAAAAACTTCAAACTCAATTTCCAACATCTAGTTTATGCATCACAACTCATTTTCTTCCATGTTCACCCAGAATATCAATTTCCAAGATATAACATAACAACTCCTTAAAGCCTTTCAGCATATGACATATCAACTTTATTGAGTCATGAATTATTACAATCTCTGAGTAATCTATTACATAACTCAACCCTGCATTCTCATGAAAAAGTGTTTTCCATACTACCCTTATTTCTGATATCAACATCTCCACTACTCAGCTCCAGCTTTCTCATGATTTGTACAATCCTTAGCAAAATATCCTGCTTCCTTGCAGCGAAAACAAATAACTTCCGGCATGTCTCGAGGCTTCTTGGTGATGGTGCCTGCTCCTTGAGTTCCTTGCTTCCTTCCGAGACAATCATTGGCATAATGCCCGACGTCCTTACATTCAAAACAGGTAATATGACTCTTGTCCCTCTTTGTAGAAACTGGGTTGTTCTAAGGGTGTCTTTGTTTTCTCTTCCTGGTTTTCTTCGTTCTGATCGAACGTTCTATTCCCTATGGATCAAACTCCACTGCTTCTGTCAGGAAGTATCCCAGATACTCTTTTATTTTCTTGGTGCAATACAGTGAAAAATGTCCTTTTCCACATGAATAACATGCATTGGAGTAAAATCTATTGAGGCTTTCTCCTTCAGGGTCTTCAACACTTTCCTTAATCACAGGTTCTTTCATAACTTCTCGGAGGGCTTCTGTCATTCCTTCTCCCTGCTTCTGAATAGTTTGTTGCACCGTGGGGTAAATGTGACACTGAGCTGGGTAGTGGGTGGTTCCTTGACACAAGAAACAAGTCACCTGACTAGTTGGGCATTCCTCACCTGGGTGTTTCTCCTCACAATGAGGGCATCCATCCTTGTGTTTCTCTTGGGTGTGTCCTATTTCTCCGCAAATCTTGCAGGCACAAGGTTTGTTTCTTGGGGTATCATGGTGCTTCCGGATAAGACGATATCTTGTCAGAGTCTTCTTGAATTCTTCCCAAGTCCTTGCTCCATTCCATCCCTATATAGCTTGATGCATCTGCCACCATGTTGCAACATTTCCTTCAAAGTACTAAAGAGCGTACGATACTTCATTCTTCCTTGAAACCAAATTGCTCTCTAAGTGATTCTCCATGTTCTGAATCCATAGCTTTGCCTCCGGCTGGGTTTTCGGTCCATAGAATACCAGTCCAACTTCATTCATCATCTACTGGGTCCAAGGGTTTTAGGGTGAGATAAGAGAGAGGTGGGGAGGAATACACACAATACAAACAATAGTTTTGAAGAAATGAGTTTTATTTTGTGGCTGTCAGAAAAACATCAAACAAATGACAGCTCACAAATCGTCGCATCTAACATAAGTGTATAACAGGGGTTTGGTCCTCTAACGGTCGAATAATTCTTTTGATTCTTCAAGTCGTCGGAGTCTTCAACTGGTGTAGCTTCAACTCTTCTAATGCATGGTGAAATCCTCTTTACTCTGAAATGGTCATCGATTGTCCAATATCTTGTCCTTCATGGAGCGGCTTTAGTTGATCCTCCGTGTGGTCAAAAGGGAAAGGGGTATATTCTAACTATTTGAGGTAAGAGAGGATATTTGATAAAATCAGAAAAGATGAGAAGTAATGGATTCTTTTGAAAATAAAGTTTTAGAGATTTCCTATCCTAGGGGCTTTCTGATTTCTAGGGTCACGTCCTACAGTCAACATGTGCTCTAATACCATGTCTGTAGTGACCCGACCTCAGACGGTCAAGCCTCTGTGTATCTGTGCCATCCCTGGATCGGTATGCTGGCACACACAGTACATCAATGTATATATCAAAGTGAAATCACATGTATAAATAACGTAAAACTGATATATACCTCATAAGTCTCAGCGGAAACAAATAATCGGGTGTGGAGTCCCATCAACGCCATCGGCAGGTTGAGTGTAGACCGTAACCCTGTACCGTACTCTTACTCGTCGGAAGGAACATATCTGCAACATGAGACGTTGCAGCCGTGTAGGTCAGTACATTGAATGTACCGGCAAGATCACAATATGAGGAAAGCAGATGATAAAACTATTCTATATGCAATATGGCTTTGTGGCTCTGTGTCTGATGTTTTTGCGTAAAAGCTGGTTTTATTTTCCTTACAACAAAGGAATATCAGGAGTCTATACTACGGAGTTTTCTGTCATGACATGATTTCCGCCAATCGAGGTCTCATACCCAAATCATCATAAGTTGCCCATAATTAAATTATCAGTCCAGTGTTGAGAGTTCCGAGATAGATCCAAGTCCAGAGGCTCAAATTTTCCGTAACCGGGGACACGACTAATCGATTAGGTTTTTAACCCTCTGCAGAGGTTTGTACATTTTACCCGCAAGATTCGATCCCTCTCTTTACATTCTCGCACTTCAGGGTGTTTGAGAACAAGATGACCGAAACATGGTCTTCCGAAGAGTTCCTCTGACCACTGTCCGGTGCTCATCCAATCCTACCGTAGTTCTACATCTGCTAGCACCGTCCCAGCCAGAGTCACAACTAAGGTCAACCAAGCCAGACCCATAGTGACTTGCGGTTGCACAGGTAAGCTTGCGGGCATGAATTATTCTTCTATCTCTTTGAGTCTGGGTGAAGTTTTCCGCAAGATGTCATGGCGCTTCTCCATGCATCCCGGCCAACCACTGGTTTCTCCAGGGTGCCCGTCAACCGTCCTTCACCCAGTAGTGTGTATTGAATTCTTGTCTCGAGTCTCTAAATCTTGAGGAGTCCTGAAGATGCAGTCCTTGCCGGTGCCATCATGAAGTTGTCGCCATTGACGTAGAGTCCTCTTTCAGACCACTCTCATGCACTCATACCAAACCCCGTCTACTATAGCATAGCATTAAAACTATGTAACGTCCCGGGTTTGGTAACAGGGGGATGGGTTTCTACCTCATGCATTCTACTCAACTACAAGATTCAATAACACTACTGGAGGCATTATTGAAAGGGTGTTACTACATGCAAATAAAGCATAGGTAGGAAAAACATGGTCAAAGTGAATTTTCCTGGTATTACTTGATGAAGATAATAACACTCTCGGAATCTTTGATAAACTATTCGTCACTCCGAGAAAATCTATATAGTCAAACATTATACTCACATAAGCAATAATCTTAGCAAACAATACTAGCAATCAAAATAACAATAAAAAATCCATAAATAAAACAATAACGAAGTCAAAGAAAACAAAATAGAATTCCAAAGAAAAACTTCACGAAAACAAGGAAGAAACCAACTCACACAATAACAGTCAAAACTTTCTTATTAAAACTAAATTACTCTAATAACTTTTATACAGCATGGAAAATATAATTCTAATAAAACAACAACAAAATAATTTACTAAAGCATTTACTAGCAAAAGGAACTAGTATGAAAACTATTGTAACTGACTAGTTAACACTAGAACAACTATAACAACTAGCAAAAGACAAAAGTAAACAATACTAAAATAATTATCAAACTAATTTACTCCTAAATAACAGAATCAATGACAACATATAATGAAGTGGCAAAAAGAGTTACTTTTGAAACTAATGGAACTACTTTTATCAACTATCACTATAACTAAACAAACAAATACCAAAATAGTAGCTAAACACTAGTAAATAACTACAAAAATTTATCTACTGCAGTCTAACTTAAACATATGACAACATGTAAAAATTTACAAAAAGAATTAACTAGAAATAATTAAAAACACTAATTATATGACTAAAACAACTACATAAGCAAAATAATACTATTTTCACAATAAACCTAATTAAATTAAACTAAAAAATGAATAACTATAAGCTACTGGATAGACAAAACAGTAACAAAACAGTAGTAAAAAGAATCAATCAAAAATATTTCATAAAACTCAAGATACGGCCAAAATAGTGATTTGGATAAATTCCATCAAATTCAATTTTAAACTACTCAAATTTGAAATCCAATGGTACAAACAGAAACTTCAACAAATTTTGAATCTAATGCAAAAAATCAATCAATTTGGATCTAAAACATAAAAGTTATAAGCAATATAAAATCAAAACTATTCTGTTTTTAAAACAGATACGAAAATAACAAACAAAAAAACTAACGGGCGCTACGGGGTGTGCGGGCTGAAACTAAACAGCGCTCGGGCAGAAAATAACCAAAACGCGTATGGGCCAAAAGAGAAAGACCGATCGGCTAAACCGATTAGATCTAAACCGTAAATAAACCGAAGCTAAATCGATCTACTAAAAAAACCTAACTGTTCGATCTAATCTAATCATGATCGTATAATCTAGATCGGACGGACGAGGAGGGAGAGAGAGCTCACTGCGGTGGTGGTCGACGGCGAGTGCGTCGGGCGACGACGGTGGCGGCGCTCCGGTGATCTTCGGCGTTAGTGGGGTGGCCAGGGAGATGAAGCAGACGACAACGAGTCCAACGGTGGTCGTGGCGCTGGTGGAGGTGGTCGGAGACGGTCGGCGGCGAGGTCGAGGCGGCGGCGGCGGCACTCCGGTGAGTTTCGGGCTCGCGCGAGCACACGGGGAGGTGCGGATGAGCGAGGGGAGTGCGGAGGTGGTCTCAGGAGGCGGCGAGGGGGTCGGAGTAGCTCGGTGGGGTGGCAATGGCGCGGCGGGGGCGCTCGGCTCCGGCGAGCAATTGAGAAGGAGGCGGGGGTTCTCGGAGGGGGCTTTGGGGCGGAATCGGTCGAGGGAGATGAGTATCTATAGGGGGGGTGCTTGGAGGAGGGGGCGGATCGAGGAGAGGATCCTGAGAAATCCGGGATTCGGCGGCGGCGGCGTGGTTCTGGCGTGGGGAGGAAGAAGGTCGCGGGCGAGAGCGATCGGGCAGTGGGGCCCTGCGGTCAGCAGCACAGGGGCAAGCGAGAGGGGAGCGGGCGACCGAGGCGAAGGCGGCTTGGGCGTGCGGCGCGCTGCGCTGGGCTGGTGGCTTCGCTGGCTGGGCCGTCGGCCTGGCTAGTTCAGATTTTTTTTAAATAAGGCAGAGGAAAAAAACTAAAATAAGATAAACCAATAATATTTTTATATAGTACATATATATATATAAAAAAATCAGAAAAATAAACCCTACAACGTGAACATTTTTCCAGAGGCAAAATCCAAACTAGAAGAAAACTTTTTTTTAAATTCCAAATAAACTCCAATTTGAATTCAAAAACCTTTGGCATTAATTTCTCCTGACTTTCTGGAGTGTCATGTTAGCTCCTCTCATACTTTTAAACAAGTATTTGTCAGGGGTATATGAAATAAATTTCGGATGCCAAGTTGAATCCAAATTCAAATAAAATTCAAATGCCTCTGAAATTTCCAAATGCCACTCAATTTCACACAATCAGTCACACAATAATCAAACAAACAAACAATCATACATATTTATTTAATATAACATTCCAAAATTTAGAATTTTGGGATGTTACAGAACTTCCCCGAACAAAGCACCTGTTGACACCAGATTTTGGCATGGTCACGAATCTGGGTTCGTATGCAAAAGTTAGAGGCAACACTTCGCGGGCCGGCCCTGAGTGAGAAAGTATTCGGCCTTTGCCGGCTGAATGAAACCTTGCCGGGGTAAAACCTTGCCGATGTGAGGGCTTGCCGACGTGGAAAGCTTGCCGGCGGAGAATCTTGCCGGTGTGGAAAGCTTGCCGGCGGAGAAGCTTGCCGAGGAGGAACTCTTGCCGAGGGAGAAACCTTGCCGAGGAGGAACTCTTGCCGGGGTAGAAATCTTGCCGAGGAGGAACTCTTGCCGGGGTAGAAACCTTGCCAAGCTAGGGAGGAACCCTTGCCGGTGTAAAAACCTTGCCGGGGTGAAACCTTGTCGGTGTGGAAAGCTTACCCGGGTGGAAGGCCTGCCGGGGTGGAGGTTGTGATAGTCAAGCCAACGAGAAGTTGAAGATGGGCTCAGAAGCTAATTCATATGATCTTGGATGGAGAAATGTCCTACACGGGTTGTCTTCGCTTCGTCGAAACGATCGATTTTGATATAAAAATCGTTCAAATTCGAGTTCGTATGCAAAAGTTGGAGCAATCGGAGTGCAGCCCTGTCACGAGGCGAGATGTGGCGCGCCCCACCAGACACATGTCTGACGGGTAGCGCGAGGAAATAGCCTGTGTTGCGAGACCGATCTGACCCTCAAGATGATCTCTGATCAAAAAACCTTCAACATGAAAGTTTTTCGTCTCGTCGAGACGGTCAAGATTGCTTTTGGGCTTGTTTTCATCTGAGATCGTTTACCACTGCAAAAAAGACCTGCAAGGTGCAGCCAGTTTAAACCGAACAGTTTTGGAAAGTTCGGATAAAACCAGTCCGAATTTGACTAGGGTTTTGGATGTAAATTGATGTAATTTTCTTGTAAGGAAAGCCTAGATAAATCCTTTGCTTGTACGGGAAGTCCAGCAGCCTCTTATATATGTTGGGGGTGACGGCCGATTGAAACAACACACAATCGAACAAATCAATATACTACTTTTTCATCTACGTTTTATCTCTCCACTGTTTTTCTCTCTCGTTCTTCGCTGTTCTTCGTGTTTGAGATCTGCGAATTCCGAGGCTCTAGGGGCGAGCGAATCGACCTAGGGCAGCCCATAGCCGCCGCAATCCCTGACGGGGTCCCTCCCGGGTGCGTGGGGTTTCGGGTCTGCAAAAGCACCCGCCGACTGTCTTGCGTATCGCGCTGTCGGTCAGGTCTCCTTCGACGTGAGCTGCGGTGCATCACCCTCGGCGTCGAGGGTACACGTGACGTGTTCATGTGTCAACACACTTTTTGGCGACTCCGCTGGGGACCGAAGATCAATCGTCATCATCCACCATGTCTGATATTCCCAAGCCACCTGAGGTAGACGCCGATAACATCATTAAGCCCAGTCTTGATGAGATATCGGCCGATCATCGCCAAGTTTATGAGGAGTACAAGAAGGCGCGTGAGGAGAAGGACTTGCAGGAGTTCCTTGCAAAATTCAAGAAGGATCGCCAAGGCAACATCACTCCGATTGAAGAAATCAAGTTCCCTCCTCTTCAAGCCGAGCAGGTTAAACCCTCTGTAAGTATTGCCTTTTCTCCTGAGCAGTGGGGTGAGATTGAAAGTCGTATTGCTGATGGTGACAATCTAGTCTACGAAACTTTCATAGAACATACTAATGCTCAGAAGAATACATCTCAATCGTCTAGTGGTAATGATGGTGTAGCTGCTAGTGTGCAAAACCCTAATCTGGCTTTACCTATTGCATCGGCGCCTCCCGTGCCGATGGCTTATTATCCTACCCAAACAAATCAGATTGTGGCTGCACCCATTAGTCCTATCATGAGCATGCCAGGTTCGGTGGCAATGCCGAACCAAACCCTACCTACAGCTGCAACCACTCGACCACTACCAAATTATGGGTCGACATACATGCCACAATTCTTACCTACAACTAGTAACCCTACTCCTCCTATGCCACTGCCACAAGCTTCATCGTCCACTATGGATGATGGTCTAGCTAATGTTAGAGAGGAGATGTCTAAGATGCTTCGAGAGAATTTTGGAGTTGAGTTACCTCGGAACCGGATTTACCAAAAGCCGTACCCCAAGTACTTTGATGCCATCCAGTGCCCTCCAGGATATAAAATTCCAGATTTTGTTAAGTTTAATGGAGAAGGCACAAAAACCACATGGGAGCATGTTAGTCAGTATTTGGCACAATTGGGTGAGGCTGGCTCATTGAATGAATTGAAAGTGCGTTTATTTCCTTTATCATTAACTGGTACCGCATTTTCATGGTTTTCTTCTTTACCCCATGGTTCCATTCGGGTTTGGTTGCAGCTAGAGCAGAAGTTTCATGATCACTTTTATAGCGGCGACAATGAACTCAAGTTGTCACATCTAACATCGGTTAAATAGAAGCATGATGAATCGGTCTCCGATTACGTCAAGAGATTCAGAGAAACAAAAAACCGGTGTTTTAGTTTGGTGATAACCGAGAGGGACTTGGCAGACCTAGTGCTGAGTGGTTTGAGAACTCCCATTAGAGAAAAGCTAGAAGGCTACGAGTTCTTAAATATCAACCAAGCCTTACAAAGGGATTTGGCTCAGGAAAGTCAAAGCAAAGACCTCAGAGAAGTGCATAGATACAAAGTCGATCGTCCAAAGATGAATATGGTGGAATATGATAGTGATCACTCGGATGATGAGGGTGATATTTTTTCTACTGAATTTGTTTGGCCATCTAAAGCCAAACCCTTTACTTGCAATGATCTGAAACCGATTCATAAGAATCGTGATGAAGAGATGAAGTTTACTTTTAACATTGCTAAGTGTGATAAAATATTTGATGCTTTGCTACAGGCTAAGATTATTAGAATATCTCATACTTTACCGCCATTTGAAGAGCTGAAACGGCGCGCTTATTGCAAATATCATAATTCTTTTTCTCATGCTACTAACGATTGCAATGTTTTTCGACGGCAGATACAATCGGCCATTAATGACGGATGTTTGAACTTTTCTGAGATGCAAGTTGATAAACAGCCTTTTCCAATGAATACCATGGATTTGGAGGGAAAGAAGCTACTCATTCGGCCAGAGGTTGCCGAATCTACTAATAAAGCTAATGTCATTGTTGGTGAGCCTAGGAAAGACAAGGAGGGAGACAAGGTCTTGGGGAGACAGGTTGTGCTTGACAAGCAACCCTGTGGCAAGGAGACAATCAAAATCACCATCAAGAATCCTACACTCAGGGGGCAACCGCAAGCGCAAGAAAATACTCGTGTTGAATTGTTCAAGCCCAAAAGTCCAGAAGTTGGCAAGTGGAAGACGAATGAAGCTAAAGTGCAGCTCAAGAAAATCAAGCCAACTTTTGATATGTTGCTGTCCAAGTATGACAATCACGCAGCTGATTCTAGCTCTAACCGGTCACCAAATTTGAAGCGCTCAAGGTCACCTCCTCGGGAAGAATTTCAGCATCATGCAAGGCCATATGGGTCGTGGGCGCCAGGACCATGGATGCCGCCACCCCCCTATGTTCCATACTACATGGGGGACTTCAATGGAGGATGGAGGCAGCCCCCAATGGCCCCTTATGATTTTCATTTGGGTTGGGCAAAACCAAGGAGGCCCGTTTGTGAGAGATTTTCTTATCCCACACAAGGCCGTTTGAACAATGGTGTCAATCGGCCAGTGCAAGATAATCAAAAAAGGGTCAGCAAGCAAGAGTGGCGTGTTAAATCGCCAAGTGCTGCAATGGTCGAGTCAAGCAAAGGCAAGGAAAAAAACGATACCGACTCACTCATCTTGGGCTCCGAAACATTTGCCATACAACAGCCAATTATGCATAACGATCCGACTGAGCCGATACTTGCTATCACGCCAAAGTACTCGGCTAATGACCTTGAAGGAAACACCAGCGAAGTAAAGATGAGAGATCCTAAATACACTCAGCCAAAGTGGTGTCCTCCAGGGCTGACAAAAGCACAAAAGAGGAAATTACAGAGGTTAAGGAGTCAAGAGATGACAAAACAAGAAGCCGAGAAGCAGAGGGATAAGTTGTTCAATGACACTCGGCCCATGGTGCCTACAAAACAAGTGTGGAGGCCTAAACAAATACAAGATGCAGTCGCTCCTACACCTATCACAGCAGCACCTGCGCCACCAAAGGAGGACGATGCAACAGCTATTACATCGTCTGCGACACTTCTTACTTCTCCTTCACTTGAACAAATTTCAGAATCGGTGGTTGCAATTGAAGAAGAGGATGATATGTTGGACTATGAGTCTACGCCGGTTCATGAAGGTATGTATATCAATATGGTGTATTACTTACCTGCTGAGTTTCGAGTTGTAGATGAGGAAGGGGAGGTGGCTCAGCTGGATTTTGGCCCTAAAAATGAAATATTTGAGAAGCCAAAAGACCCAGTAACGCATCTGAAACCGTTGTATCTCAGAGGTCATATCAATGGATCACTGCTCACTCGGATGCTTGTTGATGGTGGTTAAGGGAGTCCTGGATTAGGGGGTGTTCGGGTAGCCGGACTATACCTTCAGCCGGACTCCTGGACTATGAAGATACAAGATTGAAGACTTCGTCCCGTGTCCGGATGGGACTTTCCTTGGCGTGGAAGGCAAGCTTGGCGATGCGGATATTCAAGATCTCCTACCATTGTAACCGACTTTATGTAACCCTAACCCTATCCGGTGTCTATATAAACCGGAGGGTTGTAGTCCGTAGGCAATCAACTCCATACACAACAATCATACCATAGGCTAGCTTCTAGGGTTTAGCCTCCTTGATCTCGTGGTAGATCTACTCTTGTACTACCCATATCATCAATATTAATCAAGCAGGAGTAGGGTATTACCTCCATCGAGAGGGACCGAACCTGGGTAAAAAACATCTTGTCCCTTGTCTCCTGTTACCATCCGGCCTTGATGCACAGTTCGGGACCCCCTACCCGAGATCCGCCGGTTTTGACACCGACATTGGTGCTTTCATTGAGAGTTCCTCTGTGTCATCGCCTTTAGGCCCGATGGCTCCTTTGATCATCAACGATGATACGGTCCAGGGTGAAACTTTTCTCCCCGGACAGATCTTCATCTTCGGCGGCTTCGCTCTGCAGGCCAATTCACTCGGCCACCTGGAGCAGATCGAAAGCTACGCCCCTGGCCATCAGGCCAGGTTTGGAAGCCTAAACTACACGGCTGACATCCACGGGGACTTGATCTTCGACGGATTCGAGCCACAGCCAAGCGCGCCGCACTGTCTCGATGGGCATGATATAGCTCTGCCGCCGAACAGCACCTTGGAGGCCGTATACGCATCGGTTTCGACCATTGATTCGGAGCATACTGCGCCGATCGAGGATCAGCGGTTAGACGCTGCCTCAGGGGCTGCGATCTCAGAGGCGATCGAGCCGAACTCCAGCCCCGCACTCCGCATGGCCCGTGACTCCAAGGATCCGGACTCCTCCCCGGACTCCGAACCCCCCGCGCCCCTGCCAATCGAATCCGATTGGGCGCCGATAATGGAGTTCACCGCCGCAGACATCTTTCAGCATTCGCCTTTTGGCAACATCCTGAACTCTCTTAACTCTCCCTCTTTATCAGGAGAGCCCTGGCCGGACTACGGTCAGCGAGGGTGGGATACGGACGATAAGGAAATTCAAAGCCCACCCACCACCCACTTTGTAGCCACTGTCGATGATCTAACCGACATGCTTGACTTCAGCTCCGAAGATATCGACGGCATGGACGACGATGTAGGAGACGAACAAGAACCAGCACCTGTAGGGTGCTGGAAGGCCACCTCGTCATATGACATATATACGGTGGATACTCCAAAAGATGGAGATGGCGATGGAACAGTGGGGGATGACGCCCCCAAGAAACAGCCAAAGTGCCGGCGTCAACGGTGCCGCTCTAAATCCCGCCAAAGCAAAAATGGTGATTCCGACACGGGAGATAATACTACCCCGGATAACGCCGAAGAACACCCACCTCGGCAAGATTCGGCACAGGAAGATGGAGAAGCCAGTCCTCATGAGAGAGCGGCAGACCGAGAGGTCGAGGATGATAACTATACGCATCCCTCCGAAGACGAGGCAAGCCTCGATGACGACGAATTCGTCATACCATTAGACCCCGCCGAACAAGAGTGTTTTAAACGCAGGCTTTTAGCCACGGCAAGCAGCCTCAAGAAAAAGCAGCAACAGCTTAAAGCTGCCCAAGATTTGCTAGCTAACAGATGGACTGAAGTCCTTACGGCCGAAGAGTATGAACTCGAACGCCCCTCCAAGAGTTACCCGAAGCGCAGGCCGCTACCCCGATCAGAGGAGGAAGCACCTACATCACCAGCGCATGACATGGCAGACCGGCCACCTCGCGGCCGCGACAGAGAGGCCCCTCGGCCCTCCACCCAAGCCATGCCCCGACGCCGCTCAACTAAGGCACGGGAAAATGCGCCCGACCTGCGAGACATACTGGAGGATAAGGCAAGACAAACAATATCGATCTACGGATCGCGCAGGCACCCTACGGCATGTGACAATGATCTTCACTTCGGATACAACAAATCCGGCCGGGCCGAACACAACAGACATAGCGCTTCCGAGCTACGTCGTGATATAGCCCAGTACAGAGGCGCCGCACACCCGCTATGCTTCACGAATGAAGTAATGGATCATAAAATCTCAGAGGGTTTCAAACCCGTAAACATCGAATCATACGATGGCACAACAGACCAGGCGGTATGGATCGAGGATTATCTCCTTCACATCCACATGGCACGCGGCGATGATCTACACGCCATCAAATACCTCCCGCTCAAACTTAAAGGACCGGCCCGGCATTGGCTTAACAGCTTGCCAGCAGACTCAATCGGTTCTTGGGAGGACCTGGAAGCTGCATTCCTCGACAACTTCCAGGGAACTTACGTGCGACCGCCGGATGCCAACGACTTAAGCCACATAATTCAGCAGCCAGAGGAATCATCCAGAAAATTCTGGACACGGTTCCTAACAAAGAAAAACCAAATAGTCGACTGTCCGGACGTAGAGGCCCTAGCAGCCTTCAAGCATAACATCCGCGACGAGTGGCTTGCCCGGCACCTGGGACAGGAAAAGCCGAAATCCATGGCAGCCCTCACGACACTCATGACCCGCTTTTCCGCGGGAGAAGACAGCTGGCTAGCTCGCAGTAACAACTTATCAAAGAACCCTGGTAATTCGGATACCAAGGAAAAAAGTGGCAGGACACGTCGGAATAAGCAAAAACGCCGCGTTAACAGCGACAACAATGAAGACACGGCAGTCAATGCCGGATTCAAAGGCTATAAATCCGGTCAGCGGAAAAAGCCACTCAAAAAGAATACTCAGGGCCCGTCCAGTTTGGACCGAATACTCGATCGCTTGTGCCAGATACATGGCACCCCCGAAAGGCCAGCCAATCACACTAACAGGGATTGTTGGGTGTTCAAGCAGGCAGGCAAGTTAAGGGCCGAAAACAGAGACAAGGGGCTGCACAGCGACGACGAGGAGCCCAAGCCGCCGAACAACAATGGACAGAAGGGCTTTCCCCCACAAGTGCGGACGGTGAACATGATATACGCAACCCACATTCCCAAGCGGGAGCGGAAGCGTGCGCTACGGGACGTATACGCGATAGAGCCAGTCGCCCCAAAGTTCAACCCATGGTCCTCCTGCCCGATCACTTTTGATCGAAGGAACCATCCCACTAGCATCCGTCATGGCGGCTTCGCCGTATTGGTTCTCGACCCAATCATCGATGGATTTCATCTCACAAGAGTCCTCATGGACGGCGGCAGTAGACTGAACCTGCTTTATCAGGATATAGTGCGGAAAATGGGCATAGATCCCTCAAGGATTAAGCCCACAAGAACAACCTTTAAAGGCGTTATACCAGGTGTAGAAGCCAACTGTACAGGCTCAGTAACACTTGATGTGGTCTTCGGATCCCCGGACAAGTTCTGAAGCGAAGAGTTAATCTTCGATATAGTCCCGTTTCGCAGTGGCTATCACGCCCTGCTCGGACAAACTGCATTTGCAAAGTTCAATGCAGTGCCGCACAACGCATATCTCAAGCTCAAGATACCAGGCCCTCGAGGAGTAATTACGGTCAACGGAAACACCGAACGCTCCCTCAGTACGGAGGAGCATACGGCGGCTCTCGCAGCAGAGGTACGAAGTAGCCTTCTCAGGCAATTCTCCAGTCCGGCCATTAAAAAGCCAGACACTGCCAAGCGCGCCCGGAGTAACCCACAGCAGGACCACCTGGCACACTCTGAGCGAGCGTAGCAATGCGGCCCCAACCCCAGCTATCGCGACATAGCGAAACCAGTACCTCGCGTACATAACTACGCCCTTGAAATACCATGGGCACAGGGGAAGGGGCACAATAACGGCACGCCCAGAATACGGCTTAAAATGTACTAGGGGCTGCCGGATTCTCTTTTTAATTTTTTCTTACCTTCAGGACTCCATACTTTGGACGGCCTGTTCGGCAATTTGACTGCCGCACAAATGATGCAAGATCCAGGGAGGCAGACAAGCCATGCCGCACTATGGAACTCCCAGGTGGTCTCTGTTACGAGCGGTATACCTGCTTTAAATACAATTTTGCGGCCTGCCCCCGGCCAGGACATACTGAATAGTCCAATATCTTTTGCTTACCGCACTATTTGTATCGTTCGGCTTTGATAAATAGCCTTTATATAAACAATGCATAGCTTTTGTCTATTTTCTGCATTACTCTCTTTTATATATGTTCATTAATGACATGTTGCACCCGTACACTGTGGTACGGCAAGCACGCCAGGGGCTTCAGTACCCTTTAATATGGTGTGAGAAGTCCGTACACTTTCACAAGTGCGGCACCCCGAACTTATATCACTATATGCATCGGCTCCGAATCATAATTTGGATCAATAGTTGGGTTTGCCCGGCTCCTATGTTTTGGTGCCTTACGTTCCGCTATATCGGCTAAGGTAGCACTAGGAGAACCACTACGATTGTGCCCCGGTTGAGCTGGGTTAAGCACCTCAGTGGAGAAAGCTAAAACTGACTGTCATGATGAGGCGAGAGACCGGTCGCTGTTCGAGAGGTTTTTTCGAGTCCCTAAAGACTTATGCCGCTTCGAGCGAGGAGCCAGATTTGTCCGGCCAAGGCGTGGATAGCGCCCCGAACTCGGTCTTCCGAACTAGGGGCTTCGCCGAAATTTAAAATTATAAAGTTCTATGGCTAAGTGAGAGTGTTCAAGCATTATAGTCCGATTGCCTGGTTCGTTGTGCTGAGCGCCTCCCTCGAAGGACCCAACTATGGGAAAAAGAGCGCTCAGGTTTATCCCGAACACCCCAGCACTAGTGGCATGGGGGCAGAAGCCGACAACTGGCCATCTCTCAATTTTTTGATAAACGGCCACATAGAAAATAATATTTTAAATTCAACAAGCATTGCTTAAGCGCCTATGAACAAGTTTTCAGCGCACAGGATAAAAACGAGCGAGTTTATTCAAAAATTACATCCTTGGTACATTCATCCGCCACAAGGCGGGCACCCACAAGAACATCCTTGTAATAGTTCTCGGGCTTGCGATGCTCCTTCCCCGGCGGCGGCCCGTCCTTCACAAGCTTCTCACCGTCCAGCTTACCCCAGTGCACCTTTGCACGGGCAAGGGCCCGACGGGCACCTTCGATGCAGACGGAGCGCTTGATGACCTCGAGCCTTGGACAGGCCTCCATCAGCCGCCGCACCAGCCCGAAGTAGCTCCCAGGCAGGGCCTCTCCGGGCCACAGCCGAACTATGAAGCCCTTCATGGCCTGTTCGGCCGCCTTGTGGAGCTCGACCAACTGTTTCAGCTGGTCGCTCAAGGGCACAGGGTGTCCGGCCTCAGCATACTGAGACCAGAACACCTTCTCCATCGAGCTGCCCTCTTCATCTCGGTAGAATGCGGCAGCGTCGGATACGCTGTGGGGAAGATCTGCGAATGCCCCTGGAGAACTCCGGATTCGGGTAAGTAACAAGTAGTTTGCTTTTATATTTCTGCTTTGCATAAAGAATGCCTTACCCGATGCTATCTTCTTAATCTCCTCCAACTCTTGGAGGGCCTTCTGGGCTTCGGCCTTGGCAGACTTGGCAGTCTCAAGGGCCGTCGCGAGCTCGGACGCTTGGGTCTTTAACTCAAGCTCCAAACTCTCATGTTTTTTCATGAGAGCCTGAAGCTCTTGCTGCACCTCGCCGACCTGAGCCCCAAGTTTCTCTCGCTCGGTGCGCTCCGCGGCCGTTTTCTTTTCGGCCTCGGACAGCGCCTGCTTGAGGGTCGCCACCTCAGTCGTGGCCCCTATAATAAGCAGTGCAATCCTGTTATTTTTTTGCAATCGCGCCTCTCTATAGGCACTTTTTCTGTAAGGTATTTCCTACCTTCTTTTTCCTCGAGCTGCCGCTTGGCAAGGCCGAGCTCTTTCTCGGTCCGCTTGAGGTCCTGTTTTAGGACACCCACCTCCGCAGTCAGTGCGGTGGTGGATAGCAGCGAAGCCTGCACACGCATATTGACTCTTTATTGTTAGACTCCTGCGAAATTTACTAGATCCTCTATTCGGCTTTTCTTTCCAAACGCCAAACAGAGCATCAGGGGCTACTGTCTATGCGGTTATATTTTTACATATTTTTACTTACCTCGAAGCCCGTTAGGAGGCTAGCGCAAGCTTCACTCAGTCCGCTCTTGGCAGACTGAACCTTCTGGATCACCGTACTCATAATAGTACGGTGCTCCTCGTCGATGGAGGCGCCGTCAAGCACCTCGAGCAGATTGTCCGGCACCTCCGGTTGGACGGATGCCGCTGGCTCAGAAGGCTTGCTCCTCTTGGAAGGAGTTCGCCTACCGCGGTCCGGAACTGTTGAAGATTCCGGCGCGGTGTCCGGCACAAAGCCGGACTTGGAGCCCTGGGGGGTCTTGTCCCCTTTACTCCTGGGGTCCGGGAGGTCACCCTGCGGCTCCTCCAGGACCACCTCCTCCTGCCCCGGAGCTCGTTGCGATGCCACTTCGACGTCGTCCGCAGTGCGGGGGGAGATAGCGGGCGGAAGTGAGTTCACGTCCGATGAATCCAGGGAGCTGCTCGACGATTCGTTGAGTTCGGCCCGGGGCGGGCTGCATAATTATGTTCGACATTAGGGAAAGCTGTGCAACAAAGGAACATCATGAGTTATTTTGATATCCGAACTTACGATTTCGCCGGACGCTTGGCCCTGTTTGGCCACTCCTCTTTGCCCTCTTTGGCGTTGGGGCGTAGTCCGGCGGAGGGGTGTTCCTTTTCCTAGACCCCTCGGCCTCCCCCGTTGGGGCGGCCTTCCTCTTCTCTCCTCCCCCCGTTGGGGGGGAGAGGTTTCTTCTTCCTCCTCCTCGTCTTCATGGGGGGAGTGCGTCTCGGACTCGTCGGACGACGAGTCCGACACCACCATATGCCGGGAACTCTTTCGAGTCCCCGTGGCCTTCTTCTTCTTGGCCTTCTTCTCCGGCACCACATAAGGTGCCGGAACCAGCAGCTTCGCTAGTAGAGCGGGGGCTGGGTCTTCGGGCAAGGGAGCCGAACAGTTAATCGATCCGGACTTCGCCCGCCAAGCCTGTCAAAGGTAAGGGAGCTTAGATCCCGCATAGAGTCAAACTATGAAAAAACTTAACATCCTGTAAAAGGTGAAAATAGCTTACCTCGCTAGCATGACGCTGCGAGATGTATCCGCGGTCCTCGGAAGCGGATGTGGGACCCTCGGCGCCTTTGGTTAGCACCTTACAGACATCTTAACACGTCATGTCGAAGAGCCTGTTAAGGGTTTGGTGCTGCGCCGGGTTGAACTCCCACAGATTGAAGCCCCGTTGTTGACATGGGAGGATCCGGCGGACGAGCATAACCTGGACTACATTGACGAGCTTGATCGACTTGCTCACCAGGGACTGGATGCATGTCTGCAGTCCGGTCACCTCTTTTTCGTCGCCCCACGACAGGCCCGTCTCTTTCCAGGACATAAGCCGCGTGGGGGATCCGGATCGGAACTCGGGGGTTGCGATCCATTTCGGATCGCGCGGCTCGGTGATGTAAAGCCACCACGATTGCCACCCCTTCAGGGTCTCCACGAAGGAGCCCTCGAGCCATAGGACGTTGGCCATCTTGCCCGCCATGGGGCCTCCGCATTCCGCCTGGCTTCCGCGCACCACCTTGGGCTTGACGTTGAAGGTCTTGAGCCAGAGGCCGAAATGGGGGCGGATGCGGAGGAAGGCCTCGCACACGACGATGAACGCCGAGATGTTGAGGACGAAGTTCGGGGCCAGATCGTGGAAATCCAGGCCATAGTAAAACATGAGCCCCCGGACAAATGGGTGGAGTGGAAAACCCAGTCCGCGGAGGAAGTGGGAAGGAATACTACCCTCTCATGGGGCCTTGGGGTGGGGAGAAGCTGCCCCTCCTCGGGAAGCCGGTGCGCGATGTCTTTGGACAAGTATCCGGCCTTCCTTAGCTTTTTGACATGGCCCTCCGTGACGGAGGAGACCATCCACTTGCCTCCCGCTCCGGACATTGCTGGAGAAGGTTGAGGTGGGAAGTGTGGGCTTGGGCGCTGGAGCTCGAGTGCACAGGAGATGGATAGGCAAAAGAGGAAGAAGGCGTAGGTAAAAGGGTGGATCCTTATCCCCTTATATGGGCGGATGCGGTTGTGCGTCCCCACCAGCCTAGTAAAACTCGCTTGCCTCCCAAGCGCCGTGATAAATGGCGCGGTTGGGTTACCCACGTCCGTATTGATGAGAATCCCGTAAAGGGGGTACACGATCTCTGCTCTGACAAGACGTTCCAAGGAAACCGCCTCGCAAAACATGCTGAGGTGGAAAAGTAAAAACGATTCGAGTAAAGGACTTGGTCGTAGTGTGATGACGCACTGCGGAATACGTCAGCAGATTTGATTTGTGTCAATATTATTCTCTCTATGGCAATATGTGGAAACTTATTTTGCAGAGCCGGACACTACTCTTGGTGTTTACAATCTTCTACGAAGGACCTGGAGGAGGAACCCGCCTTGCAATGCCGAAGACAATTTGCACGCCAGACTCGTCGTCATTGAAGCCTGGTTCAGGGGCTACTGAGGGAGTCCTGGATTAGGGGGTGTTCGGGTAGCCGGACTATACCTTCAGCCGGACTCCTGGACTATGAAGATACAAGATTGAAGACTTCGTCCCGTGTCCGGATGGGACTTTCCTTGGCGTGGAAGGCAAGCTTGGCGAAGCGGATATTCAAGATCTCCTACCATTGTAACCGACTTTATGTAACCCTAACCCTATCCGGTGTCTATATAAACCGGAGGGTTGTAGTCCGTAGGCAATCAACTCCATACACAACAATCATACCATAGGCTAGCTTCTAGGGTTTAGCCTCCTTGATCTCGTGGTAGATCTACTCTTGTACTACCCATATCATCAATATTAATCAAGCAGGAGTAGGGTATTACCTCCATCGAGAGGGCCCGAACCTGGGTAAAAAACATCTTGTCCCTTGTCTCCTGTTACCATCCGGCCTTGACGCACAGTTTGGGACCCCCTACCCGAGATCCGCCGGTTTTGACACTAACAGTGGTGCTGTGGTGAATCTTATGCCGTATTCGGTCTTCAAAAAATTGGGGCTGCATGATGAAGAGTTGATAAAGACCAACATGGTGCTCAATGGATTTGAAGACAAAGAGAAAACTGAAGCCAAAGGTGTGATGTATGTGGAGCTCACGGTGGGAAGTAAAACTTTGGCTACCGCATTCTTTGTCGCTGAGGTGCAAGGTAACTACAATGTCATACTAGGCCGTGATTGGGTTCATGCAAACCTGTGTGTGCCGTCCACTATGCACCAATTTTTGATCCAGTGGGTTGATGATGAAGTGGAAGTCATTCATGCGGATAAGTCGGCCTGTGTTGCTTTGGCCGAGGCATTAGTGTATTGGCAACACCCAAATGCTACTTGCTTGACGGGACGAGACTTGTCAGAGTTCGATTTTATCAGCGCAACCAAGAATGGTTTCGTGCCCGTCTCTTTAAAGCCGACTGAATGCAATCGGCTCCAAGGTATGATATGTTTAAATGGATCCTAATTCAAAGTGGTTACAAAAGCGACTTGTAGAATATCGGTCCAATGAGAACGATATGTATGAGTCCATAGAAGAGTTAGATGATATGGATAAATTAGGACAAGGTTTTACATCGGCCGATCCATTAGAAGAGATAGATATAGGAGATGGTTCAACTCCTAGACCGACATTTGTAAATGCAAATTTAAGAGCCAATCATAAAGCTAAGTTGATCGAGCTGTTGAAAGAATATGTCTGAAGCTTTGTGGGCACATAGGATCTCAAGACATGGTGCTACAAAGGTGACTCCATATGAGCTAGTATACGGTCAAGAGGCTGTTTTACCGGTGGAAGTGAATTTGAATGCTTTGAGAATAGCCAAACAAAATGATTTATCGGCAGTAGACTTTTATAACTTGATGATGGACAATATTGATGAGGTTGCCGATAAACGTTTGGCTGCTTTGAAGGCCATAGAGAGGGACAAGTTGAGGGTAGCAAGGGCTCACAATAAGAAGGTTAAGTTGAATAATTTTCAAGTTGGCGATCTCGTCTGGAAAGTAATTCTCCCGATTGGTTCAAGGGACAGAAAATTCGGGAAGTGGTCTCCAAGTTGGGAAGGTCCTTTTAGAATTGCAAGAATAGTTCCCGGAAACTCTTATTTGGTGGAATACGTACAAGGGGCACTGTTACCTCGAGCTCTCAATGGCAAGTACTTGAAGAAATACCACCCAAGTGTGTGGCAAGAAGCCTATGTGGGCAATGGCCAATATATGACTATCGCCCTTAGCATAAACATGGCCGATACCTGATTATCGTCTTGAGGAAAATAAATGGCCGATGGAGTGTTGACATCGTCCTTAGAACAAACACAATACAAGTTATTTTTCGGCACACAAGCTTTGCCGAAAAACAGGGGGGCATGTGTTGACACCAGATTTTGGCATGGTCACAAATCCGGGTTCGTATGCAAAAGTTAGAGGCAACACTTCGCGGGCCGGCCCTGAGTGAGAAAGTATTCGGCCTTTGTCGGCTGAATGAAACCTTGCCGGGGTAAAACCTTGCCAATGTGAGGGCTTGCCGGTGTGGAAAGCTTGCCGGCGGAGAAGCTTGCCGGTGTGGAAAGCTTGTCGGCGGAGAAGCTTGCCGAGGAGGAACTCTTGCCGAGGGAGAAACCTTGCCGAGGAGGAACTCTTGCCGGGGTAGAAACCTTGCCAAGGAGGAACTCTTGCCGGGGTAGAAACCTTGCCGAGCTAGGGAGGAACCCTTGCCGGTGTAAAAACCTTGCCGGGGTGAAACCTTGTCGGTGCAGAAAGCTTACCCGGGTGGAAGGCCTGCCGGGGTGGAGGTTGTGATAGTCAAGCCGACGAGAAGTTGAAGATGGGCTCAGAAGCTAATTCAGATGATCTTGGATGGAGAAATGTCCTACACGGGTTGTCTTCGCTTTGTCGAAACGATCAATTTTAATATAAAAAGTTCAAATCCGAGTTCGTATGCAAAAGTTGGAGCAATCGGAGTGCAGCCCTGTCACGAGGCGAGATGTGGCGCGCCCCACCAGACACATGTCTGACGGGTAGCGCGAGGAAATAGCCTGTGTTGCGAGACCGATCTGACCCTCAAGATGATCTCTAATCAAAAAACCTTCAACATGAAAGTTGTTCGTCTCGTCGAAACGGTCAAGATTGATTTTGGGCTTGTTTTCATCCGAGATCATTTACCACCGCAAAAAAGACCCGCAAGGTGCAGCCAGTTTAAACCGAACAGTTTTGGAAAGTTCGGATAAAACCAGTCCGAATTTGACTAGGGTTTTGGATGTGAATTGATGTAATTTTCTTGTAAGGAAAGCCTAGATACATCCTTTGCTTGTACGGGAAGTCCAGCCGCCTCTTATATATGTTGGGGGTGACGACCGATTGAAACAACACACAATCGAACAAATCAATATACTACTTTTTCATCTACATTTTATCTCTCCACCGTTTTTCTCTCTCGTTCTTCGCTGTTCTTCGTGTTTGAGAGCTGCGAATTCCGAGGCTCTAGAGGCGAGCGAATCGACCTAGGGCAGCCCATAGCTGCCGCACTCCCTGATGGGGTCCCTCCCGGGGGTGTGGGGTTTTCGGGTCTGCAAAAGCGCCCGTCGACTGTCTTGCGTATCGCGCTGTCGGTCGGGTCTCCTTCGACGTGAGCTGCGGTGCATCACCCTCGGCGTCGAGGGTACACGTGACGTGTTCGTGTGTCAACAACACCTGAACGTCTTTCAACAAACCTTTTAAGCTTTTATTTTTCTATACTTTTTTATTTCTTACCTGAAATGCATTCCTTGTTGTACTTGAACTTCTCGTTGTTTTCACTATTAACTTCTGTCGCATTTTTGTGTATACGTCAAATTACACACAATTGAAGGCTAGACGCCATTTTTACCATTTTAAAACATATAATTAGAGGTCGGACGCCCCGCAATATAAATTATGAACCGTGCACGGAGGTGCACATGAACTTCTTGCAACAAATCTGAGTTTTTTATATACTTCGAACTTCTCTGTTGTTTTGAATTGAACCTCTTAGTATTATTCTTAGAAAAAAATATGTTTACAAATAAGCATCAAACATTTTTTAAAATTGAACCTCACACATTTAATTTTCCTAGAAATGGAAGGAATTTAAGTTTTCCGTAAACATCAAACTACTTTTATTTTAATTTGAACTTCTTTAATTTTATTCTTTAGTAACCAAGAGAAATCTGTCTTTTTTATATAAATATTGAACTTCTCCATTTTTATTATTTGGACTTCTTGGTTTATTTGAAATAATATCTTTTTCCATTTGAACATCTAAATACAAGGTCAACCTCTTTCAGAAGAACTTTTGAATTTCCCGGGACGAGCACTTGAACTTCTAGCAACAAAACTTTTAGACTTTGTCTTTTTATTGTATTTTTCTCATACGAAACACACACCATGCACTACGTGAACTTTCGGGAGTTATCACTTTGTACTTCTCTCTTTTTCTCTTTAGTAATGGAAAAAATCTGAGTTTTTATAAACATCGACCCGCTGTAACTTTTTACAAAACAAAATTATAGTTTTTTTCCACTTTCTACTATTTGTTTTTTTTGTCTCGGGACATTTTTAGGCATATTTTTGTTGTCAGTGAAATGGCCTAGACAGTCCTTTTTTTTATTGATGAATTTCTTTAGTATATGGTACACGTGAACTTATGAATTTCTAAAACATGAACTTCACATTTACATCTAAAACATGAATTTCTAAAATAGAACGGTTAAGCTTTTGTTTCGAACAAGATGCACTATTTTGTTTTAACCATTCTTCAGAATAAGAATATTTATACATCTTTGAAAATTTGTTGAATAGGAGAAACTTTTTAATGTAGATCATTTTTGTTTCAAATTGGTAATGGATTGAGAGAATTATTTTAATTCACACAAAAAAGATTTTTGTTGTGTGCTTTTGCACATGTAAATACACGGTGAACCTCTCTCACAAGTTATTTTGAACTTCCCTGGGGCGACCACTTGAACTTCTAGCAACATTTTTTTAGAGTTTTTCTTTTTATTCTTTTTTTCTCTTACGAAACACACACCATGCAGTACGTGAACTTTGAGCTGTTATCAATTCGAACTTCTCTATGTTTCGCTTTTAGTAAGGGAATGTTTTGAGTTTTTTACAGAAATCAAACCGCTCTAACTTTTTTTATTTGAACTTCTTTTGGGTATGTTTATAAATGTGAAAATTGGAGTTTTGTTAGAAACATCGAACTTCTTCATTATTTCGAATTGAACTTATTGGGTTTATTCTTTAGTAACCGAAAAAAATCTGATTTTTCAAATAAATATCAAACTGCTCCACTTTTTCAAATTGAACTTCTTGGTTATATTCTATATTAACGAGAGAACCTGAGTTTTATTATATACATTGAACTACTCCTTTTTTTAAATTGAACTTCTTAGTTTTAATCTTTAGTATTGGGGAAAATATGAGTTTTTTTATAAACATCAAACAACTTCATTTTTTAATTACGACTTCTCGTATTTTTGTTCGTAATTCTTCACCCGCTCATCAGAGCTACACAATGTTTTGTGTGTGTTTTTGCACAAGTAAATAGACGGCGAACCTCCTTTACAAGAATATTTGAACTTCTTGGGCCGACCACATGAACTTCTAGCTAAAGTATTTTTATTCTTTTTTTCTTATATGAAACACACTTCATGTAGTAGTTGAACCGCTGGTTGCTTTCACTTTGAACGTATATTTGCTCTTGTTTCAAATTTTAGTGGATCCTTACCATATTCGGCGCCCAGAGGTGCAAGGTGGCGGTGTGGTGTGGCCGAGATGGGAGCCACAATGGGTGGCGCACGGGCCAGTGGCCGAGGTATGATAATACCGCTTGGAAAAGCTTATGTATAGAAAACCGAGTTACTTGAATTTTGAACTACTCTGTTATTATAAATTGAAATTCTTAGTTTATTCTTTAGTAATGGGAGAAATACGAGTTTTGTGACAACATCAAACCACTCTACTATTATAAATTGAACTTCTTGAGCTACTTTATTTTTTTTAAGAAATGCTGAGCTTTTTATATGCATTGAACTACTCCATTATTTAGTTTGAACTTCTTGGTTTTATTATTTTAATAACAAAAAAAATCCAAGGTTTTAATATACATCAAACTATTCTATTATTTAAAATTGAACTTCATAGTTTTTACTTTTGCTAGGCGTATTTTAGTGAACATCCAACTGTTGTGGTATTTAAACCTGAACATTTTATTTTAATTTTTAGAAGCGAATATTTTTTCTTCTTTTTTTAATAAACTTCAGACTTCTCTAATTTAAAATTTTGAACTTCATGGATTTTTTGTATGTTCGTCTCTTTTATTTTTGGATACCCAATGTATGTGTGTTTTGCCGTAAGTGGAAATTTTGAACTATCCGCGACAGAGAATATGAAGTTCACATCTACATTTTTATTGTCTTCAAGAAATGCTCGCTTTTCTGCTTTTAATTTTGAACTTCTATGCTCTAATTTTCTGTAACAATTTCATGAAGAAGGAAAGCAACGCCATATTGTCTGTCAGAGAGCAACTAGTTGGGGAAACCAACCAACACATATATTTTTTTGTCTCACACACGCGCGCGTGGACACACACACACACAAGAGAGAGAGAGACACCAAACCCAGCACGCACGCGCCAACACACTAATTTTTATTTAATAATTACTTTTGTAATGCTCTTTCTTGATTTTGAACTTTTATGAAAGTCTTCTTCGAACTTCTAGCCTTCAGCTTCCAGTCCCCCCGAGCTTTCAGTTAGCTGAAATTTGAAGTAGCATTCAGTTGTATGAATTTTAAAGTATACTACTCCAGTTCTAGAGCAACCTCTCAGACAAAAACAATCAATTTTGTAGTCAGAGCACCAGGATTTGCTCACGAGCGCCTCATGTGCTAGCAGCAGGGCGCCGAAGCTTCCTGGTAGTGGTAGGCGTTACATCCTACATGTGTTGAGCAGCACTCACCTGTTGTTTAGCATCACAAACATGTGATGGCCAAGGCAGAGGTAATCAACTTTTCTACCAACAATTCCATTTCACTTTTGAATCCTACGACGAGCAACGACACATTCTCCAGCAAGCAATTAAATTGAATTCGAGCTCGGTACCCGGGGATCCTCTAGAGTCGACCTGCAGGCATGCAAGCTTGAGTATTCTATAGTCTCACCTAAATAGCTTGGCGTAGACATGGTCATAGCTGTTTCCTGTGTGACATGTTAGGCCGCGCCGCGCGGTCCTTGGTCATGCACTGCAGCGCCTTCGCCCGTGTCAACGAGGAAGGAGTCCCTTACGCAGGCTGTTGCACGGACACCAGCTCCAGCAGCAATACGCCGAGCTGCAAAAAAATTCAGTTAACATCATGGTTCATAAACTACTATACATTTGTAGTTAACATCATGCCTCACAAACTACTAGACGTTAGCAGGACACATGGTTCACTGGGAGAGACAAGCAGAGAGAACTACAAGTCTTTTTTTTGCAGTGAACACTATAATCTTTTACAAGTCTTCTTCAGATATTACGGAAATAAAC